>NW_027397700.1:0-19491 GCF_003265705.2 Callorhinus ursinus
CATATCATCTGCAAAGAGTGAGAGTTTGACTTCCTCTTTGCCGATTTGGATGCCTTTGATTTCTTTTTGGTGTCTGATTGCTGTGGCTAGGACTTCTAATACTATGTTGAATAGCAGTGGTGAGAGTGGACATCCCTTCCGCGTTCCTGACATTAGGGGAAAAGCTCTCAGTCATTCCCCATTGAGAATGATATTTGCTGTAGGTTTTTCATAGATGGCTTTTATGATATTGAGGTATGTACCCTCTATCCCTATACTCTGAAGAGTTTTGATCAAGAAAGGATGTTGTACTTTGTCAAATGCTTTTTCTGCATCTATTGAGAGGATCATATGATTCTTGCTCTTTCTTTTGTTAATGTATTGTATCACGTTGATTGATTTGCGGATGTTGAACCAGCCTTGCAGCCCAGGAATAAATCCCACTTGGTCATGGTGAATAATTCTTTTAATGTACTGTTGGATCCTATTGGCTAGTATTTTGGTGAGAATTTTTGCATCCATGTTCATCAAGGATATTGGTCTGTAATTCTCTTTTTTGATGGGGTCTTTGTCTGGTTTTGGGATCAAGGTAATGCTGGCCTCATAAAATGAGTTTGGAAGTTTCCCTTCCATTTCTATTTTTTGGAACAGTTTCAGGAGAATAGGTATTAATTCTTCTTGAAATGTCTGATAGAATTCCCTTGGGAAGCCGTCTGGCCCTGGGCTTTTGTTTCTTGGGAGATTTTTGATGACTGTTTCAATTTCCTTAGTGGTTATAGGTCTGTTCAGGTTTTCTATTTCTTCCTGGTTCAATTTTGGTAGTTGATACATCTCTAGGAATGCACCCATTTCTTCCAGGTTATCTAATTTGCTGGCATAGAGTTGCTCATAATATGTTCTTATAATTGTTTGTATTTCTTTGGTGTTGGTTGTGATCTCTCCTCTTTCATTCATGATTTTGTTGATTTGGGTCATTTCTCTTTTCTTTTTGATCAGTCTGGCCAGGGGTTTATCAATCTTGTTAATTCTTTCAAAGAACCAGCTCCTAGTTTCGTTGATCTGTTCTACTGTTCTTTTGGTTTCTAGTTCATTGATTTCTGCTCTGATCTTTATGATTTCTCTTCTCCTGCTGGGTTTAGGCTTTATTTGCTGTTCTTTCTCCAGCTCCTTTAGGTGTAGGGTTAGGTTTTGTATTTGAGACCTTTCTTGTTTCTTGAGAAAGGCTTGTATTGCTATATACTTTCCTCTCAGGACTGCCTTTGCTGTTTCCCAAAGATTTTGAACAGTTGTGTTTTCATTTTCATTGGTTTCCATGAATTTTTTTAATTCTTCTTTAATTTCTTGGTTGACCCATTCATTCTTTAGTAGGATGCTCTTTAGCCTCCATGTATTTGAGTTCTTTCCGACTTTCCTCTTGTGGTTGAGTTCTAGTTTCAAAGCATTGTGGTCTGAAAATATGCAGGGAATGATCCCAATCTTTTGGTACCGATTGAGACCTGATTTGTGACCTAGGATGTGATCAATTCTGGAGAATGTTCCATGGGCACTAGAGAAGAATGTGTATTCCGTTGCTTTGGGATAGAATGTTCTGAATATGTCTGTGAAGTCCATTTGGTCCAGTGTGTCATTTAAAGTCTTTATTTCCTTGTTGATCTTTTGCTTAGATGATCTGTCCATTTCAGTCAGGGGGGTGTTAAAGTCCCCCACTATTATTGTATTGTTGTCAATGTGTTTCTTTGCTTTTGTTATTAATTGCCTTATATTACTGTCTGCTCCCATGTTTGGGGCATAGATATTTACAATTGTTAGATCTTCTTGTTGGATAGACCCTTTAAGTAGGATATAGTGTCCTTCCTCATCTCTTATTACAGTCTTTGTTTTAAAATCTAGTTTGTCTGATATAAGGATTGCCACCCCAGCTTTCTTTTGGTGTCCATTAGCATGGTAAATGGTTTTCCACCCCCTCACTTTCAATCTGGGGGTGTCTTTGGGTCTAAAATGAGTCTCTTGCAGACAGCATATGGATAGGTCTTGTTTTTTAATCCAATCTGATAGCCTGTGTCTTTTGATTGGGGCATTGAGCCCATTTACATTCAGGGTAACTATTGAAAGGTATGAATTTAGTGCCATTGTATTACCTGTAAGGTGACTGTTAACTGTCTGTTGTCTGTGTTCGTTTCTGCTCTTTGCTGCTTTTAGGTTCTCTCTTTGCTTAGAGGACCCCTCTCAATATTTCTTGGAGGGCTGGTTTCGTGTTTGCAAATTCCTTTAGTTTTTGTTTGTTCTGGAAGCTTTTTATCTCTCCTTCTATTTTCAGTGATAGCCTAGCTGGATATAGTATTCTTGGCTGCATATTTTTCTCATTTAGTGCTCTGAAGATATCTTGCCAGTCCTTTCTGGCCTGCCAGGTCTCTGTGGATAGGTCTGTTGCCAATCTAATGTTTCTACCATTGTAGGTTACATATCTCTTCTCCCGAGCTGCTTTCAGGATTTTCTCTTTGTCTCTGAGACTCGTAAGTTTTACTATTAGATGTCGGGGTGTTGACCTATTATTATTGATTTTGAGAGGGGTTCTCTGTGCCTCCTGGATTTTAATGCCTGTTTCCTTCCTCACATTAGGGAAGTTCTCTGCTATAATTTGCTCCAATATACCTTCTGCCCCTCTCTCTCTCTCTTCTTCTTCTGGGATCCCAATTATTCTAATGTTGTTTCGTCTTATCGTATCACTTATGTCTCGAATTCTGCTCTCATGATCCTGTAGTTGTTTCTCTCTCTTTTTCTCAGCCTCTTTATTTTCCATCATTTGGTCTTCTATATCGCTGATTCTCTCTTCTGCCTCATTTATCCTAGCAGTTAGTGCCCCCATTTTGGATTGCACCTCATCAATAGCCTTTTTGATTTCGACTTGGTTAGATTTTAGTTCTTTTATTTCTCTAGAAAGGGTTTCTCTAATAACTTCCACGCTTTTCTCAAGCCCAGCTAGTATCTTTAAAGTCATGATTCTGAACTCTAGGTCCGACATCGTACTAATGTCCGTATTGAGTAGGTCCCTGGCTGACGGTACTACCTCTTGTTCTTTTTGCTGAGGTGATTTCTTTCGTCTAGTCATTTTGTCCAGAGGAGAATAGATGAATGAGAGAACAAAATGCTAACAGGTTTACAACGTCCCCAGCAAATATACTGTATACAAATCAGAAAAGACCTGAAACCAGGGGAAAAGAAAGGGAAAGAAAGAAAAAAGAAAGAGAAAAAAAAAGGATAAAAACAAAAACAGAACAATACAAAAAAAGCAGAATGTGATCAAATATGATCAGGCTAGTGCATAGATCAGTTCCACACACTAGATTTTGGGCGTATTTTGGTCTGTTAGAAAAAAGTGCCTCCTAAAATTTTAAAGGAAGAAAGACATATATGTACAAAATAAGGGTTGATACAATGAAGGGATGGAAGATGACTGTAAAGATGAAAATTATAAAAGATTTTATAAAAGGACTTGGTAAGATAAGTTGTTTGAAAAAAGAAAGAAGATTTAAGAAAAAAAAAAAGGAAAAAGGGAGAGCATGTGATCAGGCAGGAGACTAGAACAAAGCCATACACTAGTGATTTAGGGTATATTTTGATCTGTTAGAAGAAACTGTACCCCAAAATTTTAAAGAGAGAACAACTTATATATATATGCCAAAAATAAGGGTAACTACTATGAAGGGATAAAATATGACTCTGAAAATGAAAAATAAAAAATGTTTTTTTTTTTTTTAAAAAGGGATTGATAAGATGTTGGTTGAAAAAGGGAAAAAGAAAAATAAAAAAAAACAGTCAACAAAAATTAACTTTGATGAAATAATGGATCATGGTAAAAAAAAAAAAAAAAAAGCCGTGAATCTATGTGCAGTATTCCCCTAGCGCTGGAGTTCTCCCATTCTCCTTGATCAATCAACTTGGTCTTGGCTTGCTGGCTGTTTGTGCTGATCTTCTGGGGGAGGGGCCTGTTGCTGTGGTTTCCAAATGTCTTTGCCGGAGGCAGAATTGCCCCGCCCTTGTCGGTCCGGGCTAAGGAAGCTGCTCCGGTTTGTTCTCAGGAGCTTTTGTTCCCTGCAAGCTCTCGGTACAGCTTTGGAGGACCAGGGCAGAAATGGTGGCCTCCCAATCTCCACCCGGAGGAGCTGAGAACTCGGAGCCCCGCTCCTCAGTGTGTCCCCAGAGAAAAGCAGTCACTTCCGTGTCCCCGGTCTCCGGCCGCACTCCATGTTCACCCGGCCTGTGATCGAGCGTTGCTATCTCTGGCACCCGACCCCGCACGGAGTCTCCAAACCCAGCAGATCCCTGCAGTGCGTTCCCGCACCGCTCCTCCCCAGGAAGGAAGGGGAGTCTCCCCGGATCTGCTGCTTGTTGGGTCCCTGCTGGGGGAGCCGTGCCCCGACTGGGCCGCAGATCACAGTTTATGGCAACCCCGAGCTGAGAGCCCGCGACTCTGCTCCGTCTCTGCAGCTGGCTTCCCCGCTCTGATACCTGGGAGCTCTGCCGCACTCAGGCACCCCCGGTCTCTCCATGACCCCAAGGGTCCTGAGACCACACTGTCCCGGGAGGATTCCACCCCCTGCTTAGCCACTGCAGCGATGTCCCTCCGCCGAGCCAACTTCTAAAGGTCCGATTTTGTGCTCCGCGGCTCTATCACTTGCCAGAAGCGGCCGGCGGAGGCCCCTCCCCCGCCGTCTATCCTCCCGAATATCGCCTCGGATTCACTTCTCCGCACGCCCTACCTTCCAGTAAGTAGTCGCTTCTCTGTTCAGAGAGTTGTTGTTACTCTCCTGTTCGATCTCCTGTTGAGTTCGTAGGTGTTCAGAATGGTTTGATCCCTATTCAGCTGAATTCCTGAGACCAGACGAAATCTAGGTCTCCTACTCCTCCGCCATCTTCTGGTTCTTTTTTTGTTGTGAATTTCTCTTCTAGTCATCATTTTTTTCCAGAGAAGAATAGATGAACTAGAGAAGAAAATAAAAAATATGAACAATGACCCCTGTGAAACAGACACTAGACAAATCTAAAGAGGTCAGAAACCCAAAAAGAAAAAAAAAGGTGGGGGGGAAGAGAGTATATATTCTCCCAGGTGGACAAAATAGGATGATCCACCTGGTTCTGGGTGTATTTTGGTCGGTTTCTTACAAGACACTAAATCCCAAAATTGTAGAGAAAGAAAAACTTTATGTATATAATTGAATTCAGTGAAAGGAAGCCGAATATTAAGAATATATCTATAAAATGTAAATGTAAAAATGAAAATTTAAAAAGACTTAAAGACAAAAAGTTGATAAAATGAGAAACTAGTTGAAAATGAAAAAAAAAGGAACAGAAAAAGCAAATTTTAAACTGGAAGACTTAAGACTCCTGAGAAAAAAACCTCAAATTCTATATACTAGGGTGCCTGGGTGGCTCAGTCAGCTAAGCTGCTGCCTTTGGCTCAGGTCATGATCCCAGGGTCCTGGGATCGAGCCCTGCATTGGGTTCCCTGCTCAGTGGCAGCCTGCTTCTCCCTTTTCCTCTGCCTGCCTCTCTGCCTACTTGTTCTCTCTCTCTCTGTCAAATAAATAAATAAAATCTTTAAAAAAATTTCTATATACTATTTTCTCCTAGCACAGGAGTTTTTCAGTTCTGAGTGATCCATAATCTTGGTAATTGACTAATGTTCCTGCTGGTGTTCTGGGGGAGGGTCCTGTTGCACTGATTCTCAGATATTCTTGCCTGGGCAGATTTGCACTGCCCCTTGTCAGGGGGCCAGGCTCAGTGTAAGCTGCTTCTGGTTGCTTTATGTGGCTTTTGTTCCCTGAAGGCTTTTCTTTTGCCACTTTAGAGGATGAGAAAAAAAACAAAAAAACAAAAATGGCGACCCAATCTCCAGCCCTGGAGCCCAATGATCATGGTCCCCACTCTTCAGTGCACCCTCAGGGAAAAGCTGTGTTCGCTAAGCTCTGAAGACTCCTGTGGTGCACACCCACACCAATCTTCCCAGGGGAGGAAGGAGAGTCT
This sequence comes from Callorhinus ursinus, assembly GCF_003265705.2. Classification (NCBI taxonomy): domain Eukaryota; kingdom Metazoa; phylum Chordata; class Mammalia; order Carnivora; family Otariidae; genus Callorhinus; species Callorhinus ursinus. Next base: position 6,004 of record NW_027397700.1, read on the forward strand.
CACTGGGGCCCTTCTGCTCTCTGGGCCCCTGCTCTGGGGGCAGTTGCCCCATTATGTGTGCAAATCAGTGTTCCTCCTGGGGGAGGGAGGGGTCTTGTACCAGTTTTGCTGCTTGTCAGGTCCCTGCTTGGAGAGCAACCTGATTGTGCCGTGGTTCTCAGTTTATAGCAAATCCTTGCTGAGAGGCCACTCCTGAGCTCGCTGGTTGCAGCCAGCTTCCCTGCTCTGATACCTGCAAACTCTGCTGCATTCAGGCACCCCTGCTCTTTCTGTGAACTGGAGGATCTTGAGACCACACTGCCCCACCTAGGATTCTACTCCTTTTTGCCACCTGAGCACCTTTCAGGCAGGGATGTACTGCACAGGAGCAGACTTCTAAAGGTTCTGATTTTGTGCTCCACTGTTATACCATTTTCCAGTAGCCACCTTCTGGAGGCTCCCTCCCCCCCACAGTTTATCTTCTGATATATCCCCTTAAAATCACTTCTCACTTCCTACTTTGCAAAAAGTGGTCGGTTTTCTATTTGTAGAATTGTAGCAATTCTTTTCTTAGATCTTAGGTTGAATTCACAGGTGTTCAGAATGATTTGATAGATATCTAGCTGAATTCAAGGGACCAGATGAAACGAAGGCTCCTTACTCTTCTGCCATCTTCCCTCCTCTTCCCATCCATTTTAAATGTATTTTTGTGTATGGTGTAAGAAAGTGGTACAGTTTCATTCTTCATTTTGTTGTCCAGTTTTCCCAGCACCATTTGTTGAAGAGACTGTCCGTTTTCCTTTGGACATTCTTTCCTGCTTTGCCCAAGATTAGTTGACCATAGAGTTGAGGGTCTATTTCTGGGTTCTCTATTCCATTCCATTGATCTTTGTATCTGTTTTTCTGTCAGCACCATACTGCCTTGATGATTACAGCTATGTAATACAGCTTGCAGCCTGGAATTGTGATGCCCCCCAACTTTGGTTTTCTTTTTCAACATTACTTCGGTTGTTCAGGGTCTTTTCTGGTTCCACATAAATTTTTGAAATGTTTTTTTTCTAGCTCTGCAAAAATGCTGGTGGTATTTTCATAGTGAGGCATTGGATGTGTGGATTGCTTAGACATTTTAACAATATTTATTCTTCCAATCCATGAGCCTGGGATGCTTTTCCATTCTTTGTTTTCCTCAATTTCTGTCATAAGTTTTCAGAGTAGAGACTTTTTACTGTTTTGGTTAGGTTTATTCCTAGATATCTTATGGTTTTTGGTACAATTGTAAATGGAATCAATTTCATGATTTTTTTCCCTGCTGTTTCATTAAGGGAGTATAGAAATGCAACTGTAGGTTGATTTTATAATCTGCAACTTTGCTGAATTCATGTATAAGTTCTAGCAGTTTTTGGTGGAGTCTTTCAGGTTTTCTACATATAATACCATGTCATCTGTGAAGAATGAGTGTTTGACTTCTTCCTTGCTGATTTGGATGCCTTTTATAAATGCTTTTGTTGTCTGATTGCTGAGGCTAGGACTTCCAGTACTATGTTGAACAGTGGTGAGGGTGGATATCCCTATCATGTTCCTGAACTTAGGGGAAAAGCTCTCAGTTTTTCTCCCATTGAGGATGATATTAGTTGTGGGATTATCATATATGACCTTTATGATGTTGATGTATATTCCTTGTGTCCCTACTTTCTTGAAGGTTTTTATCAAGAAAGTATCCTGTATTTTGTTAAATGCTTTTCTGTGTCCATTGAGAGGATTATATGGTTCTTATCTTTTCTTTTATTATTGTGGTGTATCACATTGATTGATTTGTGGATACTGAACAAACCCTGCATCCCAGGAATAAATTCCACTTGGTCATGGTGGATAGTTTTGTTAATCTACTGTTGGATTAATTTACTGGTATCTTGTTGAGAATTTTTGCATTCATGTTCATCAGGGATATTGGTCTGTAATTCTTTTTAGTGGGGTCTCTGTCTAGTTTTGGGTGAAGTTAATGCTGGCCTCATAGAATGAGCTTGAGATTTTTCCTTTCATTTCTATTTTTTGGGAGAGTTTCAGAAGTATACCTATTAACTCTTCTTTAAATATTTTGTAGAAATCCCCTGGGAAACCATTTGGCCCTGGACTCTTGTTTGTTAGGAGATTTTTGATTAGTGATTCAATTTATTTTCTGGTTATGGATCTGTTCAAATTTTCTACTTCTTTCTGTTTCAGTTTTGGTCATTTATGTGTTTCCAGAAATTTATCCATTTCTTCCAGATTGCCCAATTTGTTGGCATATAATTGTTCATAATTCTCTTATAATTGTTTGTATTTCTGTGTTGGTTGTGATCTCTTTCATTCATGATTTTATTTATTTGAGTCCTCTCTCTTTACTAAGTCTGGCTAGGGGTTTATTAATTTTTAATTATTTCTTTCAAAGAACTGGTTCCTAGTTTTGTTGATCTATTCTACTGTTTATTTTGATTTCTATATCATGGATTTTTGCTCTAATCTTTATTATTTCCCTTCTGGTGCTGCTTTTAGGCTTTTTTTGCTGTTTTTTTTCTAGCTACTTTAGGTGTAAGTTTAGGTTGTGTATTTGAGACTTTTCTTGCTTGAGGAAGGCTTATATTGCTATATACTTCCCTCTTATGAGAGGCTTTGCTGCATCCCAAAGGTATTGCACTGCTGCATTTTCATTTTCAATTACTTCCATGTATTTTTTAATTTCTTTTTTAATTTCCTGTTTAACCCATTCATTGTTATTAGTATGTTCATTAACCTCCCTGTAATTGTAGTTTTTCCAAATTTTTTGTTGCGGATGACTTCATGTTTCATAGTGTTGTGGTCTGAACATATGATGTTCAGAACATATGTGGTATGATCTCAATCTCTTTTACTGGTTGAGGCCTGATTTGTGACCCAGTATGTGATCTATTCTGGAGAATGCTCCATGTGCACTGAAAAAGAATGTATATTCTGTTTCTTTAGGATGAAATGTTCTAAATATATCTGTTAAGTCCATCTGGTCCAGAGTGTCATTCAAAGCCCTGGTTTCCTTGTTGATCTTCTGCTTAGATGATCTGTTCATTGCTGTAATGGGGTGTTAAATCTCCCTACTATTATTGTATTGTTATCAATATGCTTTTTTAAGTTTTTGGTTTTTATGTTTGTCTGTTCTCAGTTTGGGGGCATAAATATTTACAGTTGCTAGATTTCTTGTAAGATAGACCCCTTTATTTTGATATAGTGCCCTTCTTCTTCTCTTATTATAGTCTTTGGTTTAAAATCTATTTGTCCTATGTAAGTATGGCCACTCCAGCTTTCTTTTGATGCCCACTGGCATGATATATCCTTCTCCACCTCTTCATTTTCAATCTGGAGATGTTTTTGAGTCTAAGATGAGTCTCTTTTAAACAGCATATGGTTGGGTCTTGTATTTTTTTTTATCCATCCTGATACCCTATGTCATTTTATTGGAGCATTTAGTCCATTTACATTCAGATTAATTATTAATAGATGTGAATTTAGTACAATCGTGTTACCTGTAAAGTCGCTGTTCCTGCAGGTTGTGTTTATTCCTTTCTAGTCTTTGTTGCTTTTGGTATCTCCTCCCCACTCTCAAAGGTTCTCCTTTAATATTTCTTTCAGAGCTGGGTTAGTCTTCATGAACTCCTTTAGTTTTTCTTGTCTGGTAACTCTTTATCTCTCTTTCTATTCTGAATGACAGCCTTGCTGGATAAAGTATTCTTGGCTGCATATTTTTCCCATTCAGCAAGTTGAATATATCATGCCACTGCTTTCTGGCTTGCCACATTTCTGTGGACAGGTCTGCTGCTAACCTTATTTATCTACACTTAATAGGTTAAGGACCTTTTGTCTGTAGCTGCGTTCAGAATGCTCTCTTTATCTTTGTATTTTGCAATTTCAATATGAAATGTTTTGATGTTGACCTGTTTTTGTTGATTTTTAAGGGAGTTCTCTGTACTTTTTGGATTTGAATATTTGTTTCCTTCCCCAGATTAGGCAAGTTCTAAGCTATAATTTGGTCAAATAAACCTTCTGCCCCCTTTCCCCACTCTTCCTCTTCTATGATATGGATATTATTGTGCTTTATGGAATCACTGAGTTTTCTATGTCTATATTCATGATCTAATATTTTTCTTTCCCTCTTCTTTCAGCTTCATTATTTTCCATAATTTTAACTTCTATATCACTTATTTGATCCTCTGATTCTTCCATCCTCATTGTGATTATATACAGTAGGTTTTGCATTTCAGTTATAGCATTTTATCTTTTAGCTTAACTAGTTTTTGGTTCTTTTATCTGTGCAGCAAGGTTTTTCTGGTGTCTTCTATGCTTTTCTCAAGCCCTGCTAGTATTCTTATGACTGCTGTTCTAAATTCTTGTTCTGATATATTGCTTATATCTGTTTGGAGCAAATTCCTGGCTGTAGTTTCTTTTTGATCTTTCTTTTCAGGAGAATGCCTCCCTTTTGTCTTTTTGTATAGGTTTCTGTCTTTTATGTGTTATGGAGGCTTATTATGTTTCATGCTCCTGAGAGTAATGCTATATTAAGAAGGGGTCCTACACTGTCCAGGGCCTGGTGCTTCAGGATGTGTTTCTGGTGTATGCTGTGTGCACTCTGCTGCTCTTTCCCACAGGTAGTCTTCTACAGAGTTCCTCCTTGCTTGCAGTGGGGAGTGTTTGGACCTTTGACTACGTGTGCTTTAATTTGTTAAAATATACCTGGGGGGAAAAAAGCCTGATCCAAAAAAGAGAAAAGGAAAAGGAATTAAAAAAAACAAACAAACATACAGACAAAGTAAAAACTATAAGCCTGATTCCTAACAAATAGGATAAAGAAAGAAAAAAGAAGCCTGATCCAAAAAAAGAGAAAAGAAAGTGAAAAAGTAAACAAGTAAAAAATAGTGAGTCTGATTCTAAAGGGAGAGGTGGGAACCTGGCCTTATTTCCACCAGAACTGAAGAGGACACTATGATCAGCAGACTTGATGCCTGCAGGAAGCCTACACTGGTCCTCTGGGGGAGAGGCCTGCTATGTTGGCTCATAGTCAGACCTGTTCTATTAAAATGCCCCTGCAGGGTGCAGGGGGATAGGTTTTGATGTAAGCAGCTCTAGCCTATCCTGGGGGCTCTTTGTTGCTAACTGAAGTCCAACCATATTAGTGGGTGAGGAGAAGATGATGTCATCCCACTCCCTGGTCCCACAGGAAGGAACCTTGCACCCATTTCTGTCCAGGAAGCCCTTACAGAAAAGCGAACAATCTCCAGTCTTGTGTTCTAGGCTTCTGTCAGATTCTGGCCCTCAACCTGCCTGTGCCAGGGTCATTGGCATACCTAGCATCACAGTTCTCCTGTGTTTTATCTCTGGCACACAGCTGGGATTTAAAACTAAATCTTAAAGGACCTGGCAAAGTGCAGACTCACTCCCCTCCTCTGAAGGAGAGTCTTGCAGCAGTGTGTCTGGTACAATTTTGTCCCAGAAAAGCAGTCACAATGCTGTACATTTGCTTGGAGTTTATTTTGAAACACAACAAAAAGCTGTGACCATGTTATCTGCTCTTTGGGTGTGTGTTTGTCCCTAGTTGATGAACAGCCATCAGTAGAACTGGCAAGTCTTTTATCCTTGGAGATGCAATATACATTTCTCCAAATGTACTCCAGGAAGAGGAACGTTCTCTCCCAGTGCAACCCAGGGCATCCCTACACTATGCTGTCCACTGTCTGCTCCTGGGCCTCTGCTGTTCTTCTCCCCAGGAGCACTGCTGCCCACCTGGATTGACTCTGAGGAATGGCGTGGACTTCTAAAACCTCAGAATTTGAGCTCCACCATTTGTAAAAACTTGCGGTCGTCGTTTCCTCTCAATTCCCCAGTCAGTGGTTTTGGAGGAGTGTTTTTCTTGCTTAAATCCAGTGTGCTGCCCCCTTCCTGCCCCTTTCTCTCTCTGTGAAAAAGGCTTCCTCCTCTCTGTGGCACCATGGCTTTTCTCTCCTCCAATTCACATCTCTACACCTCATACCTGCCATGTTCTCTCCCTTGAATTATGCAGATTGCTCTCTTAATGCTCAGATCAATTTCCTAGATATTCAAAATTATTTGATGTTGATCTAGCTGTGTTCGAGGACAGACAAACCCAGGATCCCCCTACTGCTCTAGCATCTTAACTTCCTCCCCCATCTGTATGTCTTCTTTGGAAAAATGTCTATTCATTTCTTCTGCCCATTTTTAAGTGGATTATTTGGTTTTTGGGTGTTGATGTGTATGTTTTTTATATATTTTAGATACTAACTTTTTATGTGATGTCATTTGCAAATATCTTCTCCCATTCTGTAGGTTGCCTTTTAGTTTTGTTGATTATTTTCTTCGTTGTGCAGAAGACTTTTATTTTGATATAGTCACAATAGTTTATTTTTTCCTTTGTTTCCCTTTCCTCAAGAGACATATCTAGAAAAAGTTTATTAAACTGTTTAAAGCAAATATTGTTAAAACTACAAGGATAAATTTATACAAAACAAAAATCATAGTGGAACACTTTTCAGCCCATTAAACTAAAAATAAAGAGTGACACTGAAGGATTTACTAATGGAATATAATGTATACCATTAAAGAGATCACATATTATTTTCAACCGTGTATTGAACATTTATTTTTAAATATAGTGATCGCATATTAAGTGATAAAGAAAACCAGTAAATTCCAAAGAGTGTAAATCATACAATCAAAATTTTCTGATCTCAATACAGTAAAGCCAGAAATGAATAACAAAAGGATAAGCCATGAAAAATATGTAGCTACTTGGAAATTAAATTATATCCTGTGCATAGCTGTTGGATCAAAAAGAAAATGAAAACTATGATTTTGGATTGTTTTGAAAACAACCATAAAGATAACATTACTTGTAAAAACTTATGGGAAATGGTAGTTAAAGATTTTCTTATCAAATGAAAAAGAATAAAAATAAACTAAGTGATAGGGTTTTGGAATATAGGTGAGGTTTGGTGGGGTGAGGTCCAGAGCCGATGACCAAGAAAGAATTCTTGAGATGTCTTTGGTGCAAAATGGTGGTTTATTAAAGCACAGGGACAGGACCTGTGGGCAGAAAGAGCTGCTGCCCCGGAGTTGAGTTGTGAGGGGTGGCTGCTTATATACTATGGGGTTGGGGGAGGTAAGGAAAAGGGAGGTTTCAAAAGGATTTTCATATGTTAAAGAAGACTCACAGGATACCAGAGGCCTTGCCATTGTCAAGTTAAGGTCGTTTTTTCCCTCTAGCAAGACATTAACATGAAGATAGTTGGGAGTTTTCTGGAGGAATAGTACACTCTGTCAGCTTCAAGTATCTGTCAATGAGCTGCAGGTTATAAGGACATTTAATTGTATCTACATTTCCTTCTGGAAGCTAGGTTATTGATAGAAATGCTTTGTTCTTCTAGATTGCTAAAACATTTGTAAACTGAGGGAGACTCATGACTTGCAGGATTGAGATTTCTATAAGTTAACTATTTGTTTTTCCTTTCCTTAGCTTTAGGGCAGCCAGGAGTGCCTGAGGAATGTCACATATATCCCATGGTGGGGGGGGTGGGGTTGTGGAGGGTCAACTCCTGCTTTGTCCTCAGCTTGCCTTCTGTTCCCTCATCACTAAGCATTCAATTCAGCAGTCTATAAGAAAGGTTACAAAATAAGCCCAAGTAAAACAAAGGGAAGGAATTAATAATGATAGAAGTCACAATTGAATGAATTAGAAAACTGTAGACTCAAGAAATAAATCTAAGAACTAATTCTTTGTAATTTCTGACAATTTTAATCAAGAAAGAAGAGGTACAATTCAAATTTACATTAGAAATAAGAATGGTAACGTATCACCAGATACTGAAGAGATTAAAAAAAGATAAAGCAGGACAAACTTGTACTGCAAACTATTAAAAGGTATTAGCTAAAACATTTTAAAAAGTGTAACATGAGAATAGACAGTGTCATAAATTGAACAGAAAAGCTAGAAACAGAACTGTATAAGAAATTAGAATATAATATTTATGATATTTCAAACCAATGTGGAAAGGATAAATTAATATATGGTGTTGTGACCACTGGTTAATTCTAATAAAATTAAATTAAGTCTCTGCATCACACCAAAATCAATTCAAAGTTAAATATGTATTAAAATTGAAGAAAAGAATACAAATAATGCTGGAAAGAATATGTGAGTGTTTATATAATTAGGGGATGAAGAAGATCTTTCTAAGTGTGACACCAAAGCCAGATACTGTATAGGAAACCACTGGTGTATCTACTAAAAAAATTAAAGCTTTTACATATTAATAATTACCATAGCCAAAATTAAAATGCAAGCTACAAACTTGGAAAAAATTACAGCATATATAATAAAAATTCCTCTGTAAAAATATAATTTCAGTCTTAGAGAAAAGCTCCAAGAATAGTACACAGAATTTGTTTGTCCTTCATCCAGATATTCTAAATGCCTATATTTTCTCTATTTATTTGCTTTATTCTCTTTCTCCTTATCTTCTCCCTTCCTTCTCTACCCAAATTCTCTCTTTCTGTATTCCCCTCCTCTGTCTGTCTAGACACACAAACACACTATTTTATTTTTCCTGAACTTTTACCTTTACCTCTAAACACTTTAGTGTATGTTTCCAAAAAACAAGGAATTCTCATACATAATCCCAGCACACTCATCAAAATTAATAACTTGACATTGATAGAATGTTATTATCTCGTATACAGAGCTTATTGAACTTTTGCCAATTGTCTAAATAATGTCCTTTATAACAAAAGAAAATTCAGCATGATGTGGTGTTTTCAGTTGTAATGTCTCTTTGGTCTTCTTTTATCTGAAAAATTTCCCAAGCCCTTTTTTTTTTTCCACTCACAACATTGACGTTTTCAAAGTGTACAGGCCTGTAGTTTATATATTTCTCATGATCAGTTTCATATTAAGCACTTCTTACAGGAATACCCCAGAAGCAATTCTGAATTTTTAGTGCATCATATCAAGAGAGTGCTTGCTGTTGCTTAGTCCCATTATTGGAAATATATAATTGCATCATTGGTTAAATGGTGTTGTAGGGAAGGAAAAATAATTTTCCCTTCATCTTTCTAGGTTCTTGCCTGAAACCATCCGGTAATAAAAGATTAACAGGGGAAAAACAAACAGAATTTGAATAACATGTATACCTCCTGTATACATGGCAGATACCCAGGAAAAACTGTAACTCCTCAAAATGGCCCAAGCCACCTCCTTAAATACTATCTCCAGCTTAAGACAAAGGATGTCAGGTGGCGGGGAGGGGATAGGAAGCCAGTTATGGGAGGTTACCAGGAAAAGCCCAGATAACAAGGATATGGTTTAGATGATCTGTCCATTTCAGTGAGGGGGGGGTGTTAAAGTCCCTTACTATTATTGTATTGTTGTTGATGTGTTTCTTTGATTTTGTTATTAATTGGCTTATATAACTGGCTGCTCCCATGTTAGGGGCATAGATATTTACAATTGTTAGATCTTCTTGTTGGATAGATCCTTTAAGTATGATATAGTGTCCTTCGTCATGTCTTATTATAGTCTGTGGTTTAAAATCTAATTTGTCTGATATAAGGATTGCCACCCCAGCTTTCTTTTGGTGTCCATTAGCATGGTAAATGGTTTTCCACCCCCTCACTTTCAATCTGATATGATACTTTATGTGGAAAACCCAAAAGGCTCCACTCCAAAACTGCTAGAACTCATACAGGAATTCAGTAAAGTGGCAGGATATAAAATCAATGCACAGAAATCACTTACATTTCTATACACCAACAACAAGACAGAAGAAAGAGAAATTAAGGAGTCGATCCCATTTACAATTGCACCCCAAACCATAAGATACCTAGGAATAAATCTAACCAAAGAGGCAAAGAATCTGTACTCAGAAAACTATAAAATACTCATGAAAGAAATTCAGGAAGACACAAAGAAATGGAAAAATGTTCCATGCTCATGGATTGGAAGAACAAATATTGTGACAATGTCAATGCTACCTAGAGCAATCTACACACTTAGTGCAATCCCTATAAAAATATCATCCACTTTTTTTCAAAGAAATGGAACAAATAATCCTAAAATTTGTATGGAATCAAAAAAGACCCTGAATAGCCAGAGGAATGTTGAAAAAAAAAAGCAAAGCTGGTGGCATCACAATCCCAGACTTCCAGCTCTATTACAAAGCTGTCATCATCAAGGCAGTATGGTACTGGCACAAAAACAGACACATAGATCCATGGAACAGGATAGAGAACCCAGAAATGGACCTTTAACTCTATGGTCAACTAATCTTTGACAAAGCAGGAAAGAATGTCCAATGGAAAAAAGACAGTCTCTTCCACAAATAGTGTTGGGAAAATTGGACAGCCATGTGCAGAAGAATGAAACTGGACCATTTCCTTACACCACACACAAAAATAGACTTAAAATGGATGAAAGACCTAAACGTGAGACAGGAGTCCATCAAAATCCTAGAGGAGAACACAGGCAACAACCTCTTCGACCTCAGCCGCAGCAACTTCTTCCTAGAAACATCGCCAAAGGTAAGGGAAGCAAAGGCAAAAATGAACTATTGGGACTTCAAGATAAAAAGCTTTTGCATAGCAAAGGAAACAGTCCACAAAACCAAAAGACAACCGACAGAATGGGAGAGGATATTTGCAAATGACGTATCAGATAAAGGGCTAGTATCCAAAATCTATAAAGAACTTATCAAACTCAACACCCAAAGAACAAATGATCCAATCAAGAAATGGGCAGAAGACATGAACAGGCATTTTTCCAAAGAAGACATCCAAATGGCCAACAGACACATGAGAAAATGCTCAACATCGCTTGGCATCAGGGAAATCCAAATCAAAACCTCAATGAGATACCACCTCACACCACTCAGAATGGCTACAATTAACAAGTCAGGAAATGACAGATGTTGGCGAGGATGCGGAGAAAGGGGAACCCTCCTACACTGTTGGTGGGAATGCAAGCTGGTGCAGCCACTCTGGAAAACAGTATGGAAGTTCCTCAAACAGTTGAAAATAGAGCTACCATAGGATATAGCAATTGCACTACTGGGTATTTACCCCAAAGATACAAATGTAGGGATCCGAAGGGTTACGAGCACCCCAATGTATATAGCAGCAATGTCCACAATAGTCAAACTATGGAAAGAGCCAAGATGTCCGTCAACAGATGAATGGATAAAGAAGAAGTGGTATATATATATACAATGGAATATTATGCAGCCATCAAATAACCAAAATCTTGCCTTTTGCAATGACATGGATGGAACTAGAGGGTATTATGCTAAGCGAAATAAGTCCATCAGAGAAAGACATGTATCATATGATCTCACTGATATGAGGAATTCTTAATCTCAGGAAACAAACTGAGGGTTGCTGGAGTGGTGTGGGGTGGGTGGGATGGGGTGGCTGGGTGATAGACATTGGGGAGGGTATGTGCTATGGTGAGAGCTGTGAATTGTGTAAGACTGATGAATCACAGATCTGTACCTCTGAAACAAATGATACATTATATGTTAAAAAAAAAGATAGTAGGAAAGGAAAAATGAAGGGGGGAAATTGGAGGGGGAGGTGAACCATGAGAGACTATGGACACTGAGAAAGAAACTGAGAGTTCTAGAGGGGAGGGGCCTGGGGGGATGGGTTAGCCTGGTGATGGGTATTAAAGACAGCACGCACTGAATGGAGCACTGGGTGTTATATGCAAACAATGAATCATGGTACACTATATCAAAAACTAATGATGTAATGTATGGTGATTAACATAATAAAATAAACTTAAAAAATCAAAACAAGGATATGGTTGTCATGCAGATTTAAGTCAGTGCTTTCTCCAATGCTAAGAGTTTCTAGAGATTTGACATCTTCCCCTTCTTGATACAGAGAGGGAGACTTCTTTACAAATGGAGATTTCCCTTATAAATATAAATGTCTCTTACAAAAAAGATAACATTTGCTCATTTCCAGAGCTGTTTTTGTGTCTGCAGTTTGTTAAAAATAACCAGCCTAAAATATTCCTTATGCCATAGGGACATATTTTGGGGTGACAAATTTTGCTTCCTTTTAGTATCTGTAAGGGGATTGGATTATTTAGTATCTTGTGGGGATATACTTTGAGACTATGCAAATATCCTGTTCAGAACTGACAATTTGGAAACAATTTAAATATTGGAGATCAGTTAGATAAACTATGGCATGTACAATGGAATACTGTACAATCTATATAATATAAAAGAATTCTTAGATTGTGGAACGATGTTTTTCATGTATTTTTTTTTATTACAGTGCAGGAAGTACACTATTGTCTTATATTTTACACATACATTTTCCAAGCCTGAACAGAGATATATGCTGCTATAGGTTGGATACCCACAAAAACAGACTCTAAAACAGATAATGGCATGAAGGACGTTTATTAGGGTGTACTTTCAAGTTCAACCCCTGAATGTAGGGAAGGAAAGAAATATGATTGGGCAGAGGGAGAAGTTGGGCTGAGGGGTAGCCACAACCAGCTGTCATTTGACTCCCTGGGGATGACTTTTGTTAGTTGTTTTGAGCTGAGGAAGGAGATAAGGTGGAGGAAAAGGGGGGCCTTTTAACCACATAGCAATCAGTCACGTATGCAGACTGGCCCTAGAAAGGATCTGTGACTTTAGGGTGTCTCTTGTCAGCCAAGGAAATTCCCAAAAGGGCTGAAAGTTAACAGCCACAACATTTCCAGTACGTTGGGAGATAAACTGTTTTGACCTAAAATGGGGATCTGGATGGCACAGCACAGCATCCAAGACACAATGTTACTGATATTATTATTGATTGTTTCTAATTTCTTTTTTTGCCTCTTTATATTTTATAAATGTTCTATAATAAACACATATGATACTTAAAATTTTTTAAGTTCTTTTTTTTTTCAAAGAGGAAATTGTTATACTGATTTGGAAAAGAAATGCTTATGGTCCCAGAATGTTGGAGCCAGAATATTGAATATTTCTTTAGAGGTAGAATGGCATAATGAGTTTTGGTGCTGCATGAAGCTGGTTTCAGATCCGCTCAGGTTTATGGTCTTAGGCCTGAATATCCTTGATATCTTGCTTAATATCCTCAGATTTCAGATCATCATTTGTGGTGATGAAAGGCTGAGTGTGTGGTGGAAGGGTACAGATTAGGGGGTGGATAGCTGATACCTATTTTGAAAGAATGTTTTGAATGTGACAACTAATGGTAATATTGCTAATGTGCCTGCCACAAAGTAACACCTCAACAAATGCTAACCATTATTTGTTCATTTATTTAGACCATGTATTTTGTTAAATCCCCTGGACTTTCTTATTTGTTTATTTGTTTATTTTTTTTAATTTTTTTTAAAGATTTTATTTATTTATTTATTTGAGAGAGAGATTGAGAGAGAGAGAGAGAGCATGAGAGAGGGGAGGGTCAGAGGGAGAA
>NW_027397701.1:0-19487 GCF_003265705.2 Callorhinus ursinus
CATATCATCTGCAAAGAGTGAGAGTTTGACTTCCTCTTTGCCGATTTGGATGCCTTTGATTTCTTTTTGGTGTCTGATTGCTGTGGCTAGGACTTCTAATACTATGTTGAATAGCAGTGGTGAGAGTGGACATCCCTTCCGCGTTCCTGACATTAGGGGAAAAGCTCTCAGTCATTCCCCATTGAGAATGATATTTGCTGTAGGTTTTTCATAGATGGCTTTTATGATATTGAGGTATGTACCCTCTATCCCTATACTCTGAAGAGTTTTGATCAAGAAAGGATGTTGTACTTTGTCAAATGCTTTTTCTGCATCTATTGAGAGGATCATATGATTCTTGTTCTTTCTTTTGTTAATGTATTGTATCACGTTGATTGATTTGCGGATGTTGAACCAGCCTTGCAGCCCAGGAATAAATCCCACTTGGTCATGGTGAATAATTCTTTTAATGTACTGTTGGATCCTATTGGCTAGTATTTTGGTGAGAATTTTTGCATCCATGTTCATCAAGGATATTGGTCTGTAATTCTCTTTTTTGATGGGGTCTTTGTCTGGTTTTGGGATCAAGGTAATGCTGGCCTCATAAAATGAGTTTGGAAGTTTCCCTTCCATTTCTATTTTTTGGAACAGTTTCAGGAGAATAGGTATTAATTCTTCTTGAAATGTCTGATAGAATTCCCTTGGGAAGCCGTCTGGCCCTGGGCTTTTGTTTCTTGGGAGATTTTTGATGACTGTTTCAATTTCCTTAGTGGTTATAGGTCTGTTCAGGTTTTCTATTTCTTCCTGGTTCAATTTTGGTAGTTGATACATCTCTAGGAATGCACCCATTTCTTCCAGGTTATCTAATTTGCTGGCATAGAGTTGCTCATAATATGTTCTTATAATTGTTTGTATTTCTTTGGTGTTGGTTGTGATCTCTCCTCTTTCATTCATGATTTTGTTGATTTGGGTCATTTCTCTTTTCTTTTTGATCAGTCTGGCCAGGGGTTTATCAATCTTGTTAATTCTTTCAAAGAACCACCTCCTAGTTTCGTTGATCTGTTCTACTGTTCTTTTGGTTTCTAGTTCATTGATTTCTGCTCTGATCTTTATGATTTCTCTTCTCCTGCTGGGTTTAGGCTTTATTTGCTGTTCTTTCTCCAGCTCCTTTAGGTGTAGGGTTAGGTTTTGTATTTGAGACCTTTCTTGTTTCTTGAGAAAGGCTTGTATTGCTATATACTTTCCTCTCAGGACTGCCTTTGCTGTTTCCCAAAGATTTTGAACAGTTGTGTTTTCATTTTCATTGGTTTCCATGAATTTTTTTAATTCTTCTTTAATTTCTTGGTTGACCCATTCATTCTTTAGTAGGATGCTCTTTAGCCTCCATGTATTTGAGTTCTTTCCGACTTTCCTCTTGTGGTTGAGTTCTAGTTTCAAAGCATTGTGGTCTGAAAATATGCAGGGAATGATCCCAATCTTTTGGTACCGATTGAGACCTGATTTGTGACCTAGGATGTGATCAATTCTGGAGAATGTTCCATGGGCACTAGAGAAGAATGTGTATTCCGTTGCTTTGGGATAGAATGTTCTGAATATGTCTGTGAAGTCCATTTGGTCCAGTGTGTCATTTAAAGTCTTTATTTCCTTGTTGATCTTTTGCTTAGATGATCTGTCCATTTCAGTCAGGGGGGTGTTAAAGTCCCCCACTATTATTGTATTGTTGTCAATGTGTTTCTTTGCTTTTGTTATTAATTGCCTTATATTACTGTCTGCTCCCATGTTTGGGGCATAGATATTTACAATTGTTAGATCTTCTTGTTGGATAGACCCTTTAAGTAGGATATAGTGTCCTTCCTCATCTCTTATTACAGTCTTTGTTTTAAAATCTAGTTTGTCTGATATAAGGATTGCTACCCCAGCTTTCTTTTGGTGTCCATTAGCATGGTAAATGTTTTTCCACCCCCTCACTTTCAATCTGGGGGTGTCTTTGGGTCTAAAATGAGTCTCTTGCAGACAGCATATGGATAGGTCTTGTTTTTTAATCCAATCTGATAGCCTGTGTCTTTTGATTGGGGCATTGAGCCCATTTACATTCAGGGTAACTATTGAAAGGTATGAATTTAGTGCCATTGTATTACCTGTAAGGTGACTGTTAACTGTCTGTTGTCTGTGTTCGTTTCTGCTCTTTGCTGCTTTTAGGTTCTCTCTTTGCTTAGAGGACCCCTCTCAATATTTCTTGGAGGGCTGGTTTCGTGTTTGCAAATTCCTTTAGTTTTTGTTTGTTCTGGAAGCTTTTTATCTCTCCTTCTATTTTCAGTGATAGCCTAGCTGGATATAGTATTCTTGGCTGCATATTTTTCTCATTTAGTGCTCTGAAGATATCTTGCCAGTCCTTTCTGGCCTGCCAGGTCTCTGTGGATAGGTCTGTTGCCAATCTAATGTTTCTACCATTGTAGGTTACATATCTCTTCTCCCGAGCTGCTTTCAGGATTTTCTCTTTGTCTCTGAGACTCGTAAGTTTTACTATTAGATGTCGGGGTGTTGACCTATTATTATTGATTTTGAGAGGGGTTCTCTGTGCCTCCTGGATTTTAATGCCTGTTTCCTTCCTCACATTAGGGAAGTTCTCTGCTATAATTTGCTCCAATATACCTTCTGCCCCTCTCTCTCTCTCTTCTTCTTCTGGGATCCCAATTATTCTAATGTTGTTTCGTCTTATCGTATCACTTATGTCTCGAATTCTGCTCTCATGATCCTGTAGTTGTTTCTCTCTCTTTTTCTCAGCCTCTTTATTTTCCATCATTTGGTCTTCTATATCGCTGATTCTCTCTTCTGCCTCATTTATCCTAGCAGTTAGTGCCCCCATTTTGGATTGCACCTCATCAATAGCCTTTTTGATTTCGACTTGGTTAGATTTTAGTTCTTTTATTTCTCTAGAAAGGGTTTCTCTAATAACTTCCACGCTTTTCTCAAGCCCAGCTAGTATCTTTAAAGTCATGATTCTGAACTCTAGGTCCGACATCGTACTAATGTCCGTATTGAGTAGGTCCCTGGCTGACGGTACTACCTCTTGTTCTTTTTGCTGAGGTGATTTCTTTCGTCTAGTCATTTTGTCCAGAGGAGAATAGATGAATGAGAGAACAAAATGCTAACAGGTTTACAACGTCCCCAGCAAATATACTGTATACAAATCAGAAAAGACCTGAAACCAGGGGAAAAGAAAGGGAAAGAAAGAAAAAAGAAAGAGAAAAAAAAAGGATAAAAACAAAAACAGAACAATACAAAAAAAGCAGAATGTGATCAAATATGATCAGGCTAGTGCATAGATCAGTTCCACACACTAGATTTTGGGCGTATTTTGGTCTGTTAGAAAAAAGTGCCTCCTAAAATTTTAAAGGAAGAAAGACATATATGTACAAAATAAGGGTTGATACAATGAAGGGATGGAAGATGACTGTAAAGATGAAAATTATAAAAGATTTTATAAAAGGACTTGGTAAGATAAGTTGTTTGAAAAAAGAAAGAAGATTTAAGAAAAAAAAAAAGGAAAAAGGGAGAGCATGTGATCAGGCAGGAGACTAGAACAAAGCCATACACTAGTGATTTAGGGTATATTTTGATCTGTTAGAAGAAACTGTACCCCAAAATTTTAAAGAGAGAACAACTTATATATATATGCCAAAAATAAGGGTAACTACTATGAAGGGATAAAATATGACTCTGAAAATGAAAAATAAAAAATGTTTTTTTTTTTTTTAAAAAGGGATTGATAAGATGTTGGTTGAAAAAGGGAAAAAGAAAAATAAAAAAAAACAGTCAACAAAAATTAACTTTGATGAAATAATGGATCATGGTAAAAAAAAAAAAAAAAAAGCCGTGAATCTATGTGCAGTATTCCCCTAGCGCTGGAGTTCTCCCATTCTCCTTGATCAATCAACTTGGTCTTGGCTTGCTGGCTGTTTGTGCTGATCTTCTGGGGGAGGGGCCTGTTGCTGTGGTTTCCAAATGTCTTTGCCGGAGGCAGAATTGCCCCGCCCTTGTCGGTCCGGGCTAAGGAAGCTGCTCCGGTTTGTTCTCAGGAGCTTTTGTTCCCTGCAAGCTCTCGGTACAGCTTTGGAGGACCAGGGCAGAAATGGTGGCCTCCCAATCTCCACCCGGAGGAGCTGAGAACTCGGAGCCCCGCTCCTCAGTGTGTCCCCAGAGAAAAGCAGTCACTTCCGTGTCCCCGGTCTCCGGCCGCACTCCATGTTCACCCGGCCTGTGATCGAGCGTTGCTATCTCTGGCACCCGACCCCGCACGGAGTCTCCAAACCCAGCAGATCCCTGCAGTGCGTTCCCGCACCGCTCCTCCCCAGGAAGGAAGGGGAGTCTCCCCGGATCTGCTGCTTGTTGGGTCCCTGCTGGGGGAGCCGTGCCCCGACTGGGCCGCAGATCACAGTTTATGGCAACCCCGAGCTGAGAGCCCGCGACTCTGCTCCGTCTCTGCAGCTGGCTTCCCCGCTCTGATACCTGGGAGCTCTGCCGCACTCAGGCACCCCCGGTCTCTCCATGACCCCAAGGGTCCTGAGACCACACTGTCCCGGGAGGATTCCACCCCCTGCTTAGCCACTGCAGCGATGTCCCTCCGCCGAGCCAACTTCTAAAAGGTCCGATTTTGTGCTCCGCGGCTCTATCACTTGCCAGAAGCGGCGGAGGCCCCTCCCCCGCCGTCTATCCTCCCGAATATCGCCTCGGATTCACTTCTCCGCACGCCCTACCTTCCAGTAAGTAGTCGCTTCTCTGTTCAGAGAGTTGTTGTTACTCTCCTGTTCGATCTCCTGTTGAGTTCGTAGGTGTTCAGAATGGTTTGATCCCTATTCAGCTGAATTCCTGAGACCAGACGAAATCTAGGTCTCCTACTCCTCCGCCATCTTCTGGTTCTTTTTTTGTTGTGAATTTCTCTTCTAGTCATCATTTTTTTCCAGAGAAGAATAGATGAACTAGAGAAGAAAATAAAAAATATGAACAATGACCCCTGTGAAACAGACACTAGACAAATCTAAAGAGGTCAGAAACCCAAAAAGAAAAAAAAAGGTGGGGGGGAAGAGAGTATATATTCTCCCAGGTGGACAAAATAGGATGATCCACCTGGTTCTGGGTGTATTTTGGTCGGTTTCTTACAAGACACTAAATCCCAAAATTGTAGAGAAAGAAAAACTTTATGTATATAATTGAATTCAGTGAAAGGAAGCCGAATATTAAGAATATATCTATAAAATGTAAATGTAAAAATGAAAATTTAAAAAGACTTAAAGACAAAAAGTTGATAAAATGAGAAACTAGTTGAAAATGAAAAAAAAAGGAACAGAAAAAGCAAATTTTAAACTGGAAGACTTAAGACTCCTGAGAAAAAAACCTCAAATTCTATATACTAGGGTGCCTGGGTGGCTCAGTCAGCTAAGCTGCTGCCTTTGGCTCAGGTCATGATCCCAGGGTCCTGGGATCGAGCCCTGCATTGGGTTCCCTGCTCAGTGGCAGCCTGCTTCTCCCTTTTCCTCTGCCTGCCTCTCTGCCTACTTGTTCTCTCTCTCTCTGTCAAATAAATAAATAAAATCTTTAAAAAAATTTCTATATACTATTTTCTCCTAGCACAGGAGTTTTTCAGTTCTGAGTGATCCATAATCTTGGTAATTGACTAATGTTCCTGCTGGTGTTCTGGGGGAGGGTCCTGTTGCACTGATTCTCAGATATTCTTGCCTGGGCAGATTTGCACTGCCCCTTGTCAGGGGGCCAGGCTCAGTGTAAGCTGCTTCTGGTTGCTTTATGTGGCTTTTGTTCCCTGAAGGCTTTTCTTTTGCCACTTTAGAGGATGAGAAAAAAAACAAAAAAACAAAAATGGCGACCCAATCTCCAGCCCTGGAGCCCAATGATCATGGTCCCCACTCTTCAGTGCACCCTCAGGGAAAAGCTGTGTTCGCTAAGCTCTGAAGACTCCTGTGGTGCACACCCACACCAATCTTCCCAGGGGAGGAAGGAGAGTCTCACTGGGGCCCTTCTGCTCTCTGGGCCCCTGCTCTGGGGGCAGTTGCCCCATTATGTGTGCAAATCAGTGTTCCTCCTGGGGGAGGGAGGGGTCTTGTACCAGTTTTGCTGCTTGTCAGGTCCCTGCTTGGAGAGCAACCTGATTGTGCCGTGGTTCTCAGTTTATAGCAAATCCTTGCTGAGAGGCCACTCCTGAGCTCGCTGGTTGCAGCCAGCTTCCCTGCTCTGATACCTGCAAACTCTGCTGCATTCAGGCACCCCTGCTCTTTCTGTGAACTGGAGGATCTTGAGACCACACTGCCCCACCTAGGATTCTACTCCTTTTTGCCACCTGAGCACCTTTCAGGCAGGGATGTACTGCACAGGAGCAGACTTCTAAAGGTTCTGATTTTGTGCTCCACTGTTATACCATTTTCCAGTAGCCACCTTCTGGAGGCTCCCTCCCCCCCACAGTTTATCTTCTGATATATCCCCTTAAAATCACTTCTCACTTCCTACTTTGCAAAAAGTGGTCGGTTTTCTATTTGTAGAATTGTAGCAATTCTTTTCTTAGATCTTAGGTTGAATTCACAGGTGTTCAGAATGATTTGATAGATATCTAGCTGAATTCAAGGGACCAGATGAAACGAAGGCTCCTTACTCTTCTGCCATCTTCCCTCCTCTTCCCATCCATTTTAAATGTATTTTTGTGTATGGTGTAAGAAAGTGGTACAGTTTCATTCTTCATTTTGTTGTCCAGTTTTCCCAGCACCATTTGTTGAAGAGACTGTCCGTTTTCCTTTGGACATTCTTTCCTGCTTTGCCCAAGATTAGTTGACCATAGAGTTGAGGGTCTATTTCTGGGTTCTCTATTCCATTCCATTGATCTTTGTATCTGTTTTTCTGTCAGCACCATACTGCCTTGATGATTACAGCTATGTAATACAGCTTGCAGCCTGGAATTGTGATGCCCCCCAACTTTGGTTTTCTTTTTCAACATTACTTCGGTTGTTCAGGGTCTTTTCTGGTTCCACATAAATTTTTGAAATGTTTTTTTTCTAGCTCTGCAAAAATGCTGGTGGTATTTTCATAGTGAGGCATTGGATGTGTGGATTGCTTAGACATTTTAACAATATTTATTCTTCCAATCCATGAGCCTGGGATGCTTTTCCATTCTTTGTTTTCCTCAATTTCTGTCATAAGTTTTCAGAGTAGAGACTTTTTACTGTTTTGGTTAGGTTTATTCCTAGATATCTTATGGTTTTTGGTACAATTGTAAATGGAATCAATTTCATGATTTTTTTCCCTGCTGTTTCATTAAGGGAGTATAGAAATGCAACTGTAGGTTGATTTTATAATCTGCAACTTTGCTGAATTCATGTATAAGTTCTAGCAGTTTTTGGTGGAGTCTTTCAGGTTTTCTACATATAATACCATGTCATCTGTGAAGAATGAGTGTTTGACTTCTTCCTTGCTGATTTGGATGCCTTTTATAAATGCTTTTGTTGTCTGATTGCTGAGGCTAGGACTTCCAGTACTATGTTGAACAGTGGTGAGGGTGGATATCCCTATCATGTTCCTGAACTTAGGGGAAAAGCTCTCAGTTTTTCTCCCATTGAGGATGATATTAGTTGTGGGATTATCATATATGACCTTTATGATGTTGATGTATATTCCTTGTGTCCCTACTTTCTTGAAGGTTTTTATCAAGAAAGTATCCTGTATTTTGTTAAATGCTTTTCTGTGTCCATTGAGAGGATTATATGGTTCTTATCTTTTCTTTTATTATTGTGGTGTATCACATTGATTGATTTGTGGATACTGAACAAACCCTGCATCCCAGGAATAAATTCCACTTGGTCATGGTGGATAGTTTTGTTAATCTACTGTTGGATTAATTTACTGGTATCTTGTTGAGAATTTTTGCATTCATGTTCATCAGGGATATTGGTCTGTAATTCTTTTTAGTGGGGTCTCTGTCTAGTTTTGGGTGAAGTTAATGCTGGCCTCATAGAATGAGCTTGAGATTTTTCCTTTCATTTCTATTTTTTGGGAGAGTTTCAGAAGTATACCTATTAACTCTTCTTTAAATATTTTGTAGAAATCCCCTGGGAAACCATTTGGCCCTGGACTCTTGTTTGTTAGGAGATTTTTGATTAGTGATTCAATTTATTTTCTGGTTATGGATCTGTTCAAATTTTCTACTTCTTTCTGTTTCAGTTTTGGTCATTTATGTGTTTCCAGAAATTTATCCATTTCTTCCAGATTGCCCAATTTGTTGGCATATAATTGTTCATAATTCTCTTATAATTGTTTGTATTTCTGTGTTGGTTGTGATCTCTTTCATTCATGATTTTATTTATTTGAGTCCTCTCTCTTTACTAAGTCTGGCTAGGGGTTTATTAATTTTTAATTATTTCTTTCAAAGAACTGGTTCCTAGTTTTGTTGATCTATTCTACTGTTTATTTTGATTTCTATATCATGGATTTTTGCTCTAATCTTTATTATTTCCCTTCTGGTGCTGCTTTTAGGCTTTTTTTGCTGTTTTTTTTCTAGCTACTTTAGGTGTAAGTTTAGGTTGTGTATTTGAGACTTTTCTTGCTTGAGGAAGGCTTATATTGCTATATACTTCCCTCTTATGAGAGGCTTTGCTGCATCCCAAAGGTATTGCACTGCTGCATTTTCATTTTCAATTACTTCCATGTATTTTTTAATTTCTTTTTTAATTTCCTGTTTAACCCATTCATTGTTATTAGTATGTTCATTAACCTCCCTGTAATTGTAGTTTTTCCAAATTTTTTGTTGCGGATGACTTCATGTTTCATAGTGTTGTGGTCTGAACATATGATGTTCAGAACATATGTGGTATGATCTCAATCTCTTTTACTGGTTGAGGCCTGATTTGTGACCCAGTATGTGATCTATTCTGGAGAATGCTCCATGTGCACTGAAAAAGAATGTATATTCTGTTTCTTTAGGATGAAATGTTCTAAATATATCTGTTAAGTCCATCTGGTCCAGAGTGTCATTCAAAGCCCTGGTTTCCTTGTTGATCTTCTGCTTAGATGATCTGTTCATTGCTGTAATGGGGTGTTAAATCTCCCTACTATTATTGTATTGTTATCAATATGCTTTTTTAAGTTTTTGGTTTTTATGTTTGTCTGTTCTCAGTTTGGGGGCATAAATATTTACAGTTGCTAGATTTCTTGTAAGATAGACCCCTTTATTTTGATATAGTGCCCTTCTTCTTCTCTTATTATAGTCTTTGGTTTAAAATCTATTTGTCCTATGTAAGTATGGCCACTCCAGCTTTCTTTTGATGCCCACTGGCATGATATATCCTTCTCCACCTCTTCATTTTCAATCTGGAGATGTTTTTGAGTCTAAGATGAGTCTCTTTTAAACAGCATATGGTTGGGTCTTGTATTTTTTTTTATCCATCCTGATACCCTATGTCATTTTATTGGAGCATTTAGTCCATTTACATTCAGATTAATTATTAATAGATGTGAATTTAGTACAATCGTGTTACCTGTAAAGTCGCTGTTCCTGCAGGTTGTGTTTATTCCTTTCTAGTCTTTGTTGCTTTTGGTATCTCCTCCCCACTCTCAAAGGTTCTCCTTTAATATTTCTTTCAGAGCTGGGTTAGTCTTCATGAACTCCTTTAGTTTTTCTTGTCTGGTAACTCTTTATCTCTCTTTCTATTCTGAATGACAGCCTTGCTGGATAAAGTATTCTTGGCTGCATATTTTTCCCATTCAGCAAGTTGAATATATCATGCCACTGCTTTCTGGCTTGCCACATTTCTGTGGACAGGTCTGCTGCTAACCTTATTTATCTACACTTAATAGGTTAAGGACCTTTTGTCTGTAGCTGCGTTCAGAATGCTCTCTTTATCTTTGTATTTTGCAATTTCAATATGAAATGTTTTGATGTTGACCTGTTTTTGTTGATTTTTAAGGGAGTTCTCTGTACTTTTTGGATTTGAATATTTGTTTCCTTCCCCAGATTAGGCAAGTTCTAAGCTATAATTTGGTCAAATAAACCTTCTGCCCCCTTTCCCCACTCTTCCTCTTCTATGATATGGATATTATTGTGCTTTATGGAATCACTGAGTTTTCTATGTCTATATTCATGATCTAATATTTTTCTTTCCCTCTTCTTTCAGCTTCATTATTTTCCATAATTTTAACTTCTATATCACTTATTTGATCCTCTGATTCTTCCATCCTCATTGTGATTATATACAGTAGGTTTTGCATTTCAGTTATAGCATTTTATCTTTTAGCTTAACTAGTTTTTGGTTCTTTTATCTGTGCAGCAAGGTTTTTCTGGTGTCTTCTATGCTTTTCTCAAGCCCTGCTAGTATTCTTATGACTGCTGTTCTAAATTCTTGTTCTGATATATTGCTTATATCTGTTTGGAGCAAATTCCTGGCTGTAGTTTCTTTTTGATCTTTCTTTTCAGGAGAATGCCTCCCTTTTGTCTTTTTGTATAGGTTTCTGTCTTTTATGTGTTATGGAGGCTTATTATGTTTCATGCTCCTGAGAGTAATGCTATATTAAGAAGGGGTCCTACACTGTCCAGGGCCTGGTGCTTCAGGATGTGTTTCTGGTGTATGCTGTGTGCACTCTGCTGCTCTTTCCCACAGGTAGTCTTCTACAGAGTTCCTCCTTGCTTGCAGTGGGGAGTGTTTGGACCTTTGACTACGTGTGCTTTAATTTGTTAAAATATACCTGGGGGGAAAAAAGCCTGATCCAAAAAAGAGAAAAGGAAAAGGAATTAAAAAAAACAAACAAACATACAGACAAAGTAAAAACTATAAGCCTGATTCCTAACAAATAGGATAAAGAAAGAAAAAAGAAGCCTGATCCAAAAAAAGAGAAAAGAAAGTGAAAAAGTAAACAAGTAAAAAATAGTGAGTCTGATTCTAAAGGGAGAGGTGGGAACCTGGCCTTATTTCCACCAGAACTGAAGAGGACACTATGATCAGCAGACTTGATGCCTGCAGGAAGCCTACACTGGTCCTCTGGGGGAGAGGCCTGCTATGTTGGCTCATAGTCAGACCTGTTCTATTAAAATGCCCCTGCAGGGTGCAGGGGGATAGGTTTTGATGTAAGCAGCTCTAGCCTATCCTGGGGGCTCTTTGTTGCTAACTGAAGTCCAACCATATTAGTGGGTGAGGAGAAGATGATGTCATCCCACTCCCTGGTCCCACAGGAAGGAACCTTGCACCCATTTCTGTCCAGGAAGCCCTTACAGAAAAGCGAACAATCTCCAGTCTTGTGTTCTAGGCTTCTGTCAGATTCTGGCCCTCAACCTGCCTGTGCCAGGGTCATTGGCATACCTAGCATCACAGTTCTCCTGTGTTTTATCTCTGGCACACAGCTGGGATTTAAAACTAAATCTTAAAGGACCTGGCAAAGTGCAGACTCACTCCCCTCCTCTGAAGGAGAGTCTTGCAGCAGTGTGTCTGGTACAATTTTGTCCCAGAAAAGCAGTCACAATGCTGTACATTTGCTTGGAGTTTATTTTGAAACACAACAAAAAGCTGTGACCATGTTATCTGCTCTTTGGGTGTGTGTTTGTCCCTAGTTGATGAACAGCCATCAGTAGAACTGGCAAGTCTTTTATCCTTGGAGATGCAATATACATTTCTCCAAATGTACTCCAGGAAGAGGAACGTTCTCTCCCAGTGCAACCCAGGGCATCCCTACACTATGCTGTCCACTGTCTGCTCCTGGGCCTCTGCTGTTCTTCTCCCCAGGAGCACTGCTGCCCACCTGGATTGACTCTGAGGAATGGCGTGGACTTCTAAAACCTCAGAATTTGAGCTCCACCATTTGTAAAAACTTGCGGTCGTCGTTTCCTCTCAATTCCCCAGTCAGTGGTTTTGGAGGAGTGTTTTTCTTGCTTAAATCCAGTGTGCTGCCCCCTTCCTGCCCCTTTCTCTCTCTGTGAAAAAGGCTTCCTCCTCTCTGTGGCACCATGGCTTTTCTCTCCTCCAATTCACATCTCTACACCTCATACCTGCCATGTTCTCTCCCTTGAATTATGCAGATTGCTCTCTTAATGCTCAGATCAATTTCCTAGATATTCAAAATTATTTGATGTTGATCTAGCTGTGTTCGAGGACAGACAAACCCAGGATCCCCCTACTGCTCTAGCATCTTAACTTCCTCCCCCATCTGTATGTCTTCTTTGGAAAAATGTCTATTCATTTCTTCTGCCCATTTTTAAGTGGATTATTTGGTTTTTGGGTGTTGATGTGTATGTTTTTTATATATTTTAGATACTAACTTTTTATGTGATGTCATTTGCAAATATCTTCTCCCATTCTGTAGGTTGCCTTTTAGTTTTGTTGATTATTTTCTTCGTTGTGCAGAAGACTTTTATTTTGATATAGTCACAATAGTTTATTTTTTCCTTTGTTTCCCTTTCCTCAAGAGACATATCTAGAAAAAGTTTATTAAACTGTTTAAAGCAAATATTGTTAAAACTACAAGGATAAATTTATACAAAACAAAAATCATAGTGGAACACTTTTCAGCCCATTAAACTAAAAATAAAGAGTGACACTGAAGGATTTACTAATGGAATATAATGTATACCATTAAAGAGATCACATATTATTTTCAACCGTGTATTGAACATTTATTTTTAAATATAGTGATCGCATATTAAGTGATAAAGAAAACCAGTAAATTCCAAAGAGTGTAAATCATACAATCAAAATTTTCTGATCTCAATACAGTAAAGCCAGAAATGAATAACAAAAGGATAAGCCATGAAAAATATGTAGCTACTTGGAAATTAAATTATATCCTGTGCATAGCTGTTGGATCAAAAAGAAAATGAAAACTATGATTTTGGATTGTTTTGAAAACAACCATAAAGATAACATTACTTGTAAAAACTTATGGGAAATGGTAGTTAAAGATTTTCTTATCAAATGAAAAAGAATAAAAATAAACTAAGTGATAGGGTTTTGGAATATAGGTGAGGTTTGGTGGGGTGAGGTCCAGAGCCGATGACCAAGAAAGAATTCTTGAGATGTCTTTGGTGCAAAATGGTGGTTTATTAAAGCACAGGGACAGGACCTGTGGGCAGAAAGAGCTGCTGCCCCGGAGTTGAGTTGTGAGGGGTGGCTGCTTATATACTATGGGGTTGGGGGAGGTAAGGAAAAGGGAGGTTTCAAAAGGATTTTCATATGTTAAAGAAGACTCACAGGATACCAGAGGCCTTGCCATTGTCAAGTTAAGGTCGTTTTTTCCCTCTAGCAAGACATTAACATGAAGATAGTTGGGAGTTTTCTGGAGGAATAGTACACTCTGTCAGCTTCAAGTATCTGTCAATGAGCTGCAGGTTATAAGGACATTTAATTGTATCTACATTTCCTTCTGGAAGCTAGGTTATTGATAGAAATGCTTTGTTCTTCTAGATTGCTAAAACATTTGTAAACTGAGGGAGACTCATGACTTGCAGGATTGAGATTTCTATAAGTTAACTATTTGTTTTTCCTTTCCTTAGCTTTAGGGCAGCCAGGAGTGCCTGAGGAATGTCACATATATCCCATGGTGGGGGGGTGGGGTTGTGGAGGGTCAACTCCTGCTTTGTCCTCAGCTTGCCTTCTGTTCCCTCATCACTAAGCATTCAATTCAGCAGTCTATAAGAAAGGTTACAAAATAAGCCCAAGTAAAACAAAGGGAAGGAATTAATAATGATAGAAGTCACAATTGAATGAATTAGAAAACTGTAGACTCAAGAAATAAATCTAAGAACTAATTCTTTGTAATTTCTGACAATTTTAATCAAGAAAGAAGAGGTACAATTCAAATTTACATTAGAAATAAGAATGGTAACGTATCACCAGATACTGAAGAGATTAAAAAAAGATAAAGCAGGACAAACTTGTACTGCAAACTATTAAAAGGTATTAGCTAAAACATTTTAAAAAGTGTAACATGAGAATAGACAGTGTCATAAATTGAACAGAAAAGCTAGAAACAGAACTGTATAAGAAATTAGAATATAATATTTATGATATTTCAAACCAATGTGGAAAGGATAAATTAATATATGGTGTTGTGACCACTGGTTAATTCTAATAAAATTAAATTAAGTCTCTGCATCACACCAAAATCAATTCAAAGTTAAATATGTATTAAAATTGAAGAAAAGAATACAAATAATGCTGGAAAGAATATGTGAGTGTTTATATAATTAGGGGATGAAGAAGATCTTTCTAAGTGTGACACCAAAGCCAGATACTGTATAGGAAACCACTGGTGTATCTACTAAAAAAATTAAAGCTTTTACATATTAATAATTACCATAGCCAAAATTAAAATGCAAGCTACAAACTTGGAAAAAATTACAGCATATATAATAAAAATTCCTCTGTAAAAATATAATTTCAGTCTTAGAGAAAAGCTCCAAGAATAGTACACAGAATTTGTTTGTCCTTCATCCAGATATTCTAAATGCCTATATTTTCTCTATTTATTTGCTTTATTCTCTTTCTCCTTATCTTCTCCCTTCCTTCTCTACCCAAATTCTCTCTTTCTGTATTCCCCTCCTCTGTCTGTCTAGACACACAAACACACTATTTTATTTTTCCTGAACTTTTACCTTTACCTCTAAACACTTTAGTGTATGTTTCCAAAAAACAAGGAATTCTCATACATAATCCCAGCACACTCATCAAAATTAATAACTTGACATTGATAGAATGTTATTATCTCGTATACAGAGCTTATTGAACTTTTGCCAATTGTCTAAATAATGTCCTTTATAACAAAAGAAAATTCAGCATGATGTGGTGTTTTCAGTTGTAATGTCTCTTTGGTCTTCTTTTATCTGAAAAATTTCCCAAGCCCTTTTTTTTTTTCCACTCACAACATTGACGTTTTCAAAGTGTACAGGCCTGTAGTTTATATATTTCTCATGATCAGTTTCATATTAAGCACTTCTTACAGGAATACCCCAGAAGCAATTCTGAATTTTTAGTGCATCATATCAAGAGAGTGCTTGCTGTTGCTTAGTCCCATTATTGGAAATATATAATTGCATCATTGGTTAAATGGTGTTGTAGGGAAGGAAAAATAATTTTCCCTTCATCTTTCTAGGTTCTTGCCTGAAACCATCCGGTAATAAAAGATTAACAGGGGAAAAACAAACAGAATTTGAATAACATGTATACCTCCTGTATACATGGCAGATACCCAGGAAAAACTGTAACTCCTCAAAATGGCCCAAGCCACCTCCTTAAATACTATCTCCAGCTTAAGACAAAGGATGTCAGGTGGCGGGGAGGGGATAGGAAGCCAGTTATGGGAGGTTACCAGGAAAAGCCCAGATAACAAGGATATGGTTTAGATGATCTGTCCATTTCAGTGAGGGGGGGGTGTTAAAGTCCCTTACTATTATTGTATTGTTGTTGATGTGTTTCTTTGATTTTGTTATTAATTGGCTTATATAACTGGCTGCTCCCATGTTAGGGGCATAGATATTTACAATTGTTAGATCTTCTTGTTGGATAGATCCTTTAAGTATGATATAGTGTCCTTCGTCATGTCTTATTATAGTCTGTGGTTTAAAATCTAATTTGTCTGATATAAGGATTGCCACCCCAGCTTTCTTTTGGTGTCCATTAGCATGGTAAATGGTTTTCCACCCCCTCACTTTCAATCTGATATGATACTTTATGTGGAAAACCCAAAAGGCTCCACTCCAAAACTGCTAGAACTCATACAGGAATTCAGTAAAGTGGCAGGATATAAAATCAATGCACAGAAATCACTTACATTTCTATACACCAACAACAAGACAGAAGAAAGAGAAATTAAGGAGTCGATCCCATTTACAATTGCACCCCAAACCATAAGATACCTAGGAATAAATCTAACCAAAGAGGCAAAGAATCTGTACTCAGAAAACTATAAAATACTCATGAAAGAAATTCAGGAAGACACAAAGAAATGGAAAAATGTTCCATGCTCATGGATTGGAAGAACAAATATTGTGACAATGTCAATGCTACCTAGAGCAATCTACACACTTAGTGCAATCCCTATAAAAATATCATCCACTTTTTTTCAAAGAAATGGAACAAATAATCCTAAAATTTGTATGGAATCAAAAAAGACCCTGAATAGCCAGAGGAATGTTGAAAAAAAAAAGCAAAGCTGGTGGCATCACAATCCCAGACTTCCAGCTCTATTACAAAGCTGTCATCATCAAGGCAGTATGGTACTGGCACAAAAACAGACACATAGATCCATGGAACAGGATAGAGAACCCAGAAATGGACCTTTAACTCTATGGTCAACTAATCTTTGACAAAGCAGGAAAGAATGTCCAATGGAAAAAAGACAGTCTCTTCCACAAATAGTGTTGGGAAAATTGGACAGCCATGTGCAGAAGAATGAAACTGGACCATTTCCTTACACCACACACAAAAATAGACTTAAAATGGATGAAAGACCTAAACGTGAGACAGGAGTCCATCAAAATCCTAGAGGAGAACACAGGCAACAACCTCTTCGACCTCAGCCGCAGCAACTTCTTCCTAGAAACATCGCCAAAGGTAAGGGAAGCAAAGGCAAAAATGAACTATTGGGACTTCAAGATAAAAAGCTTTTGCATAGCAAAGGAAACAGTCCACAAAACCAAAAGACAACCGACAGAATGGGAGAGGATATTTGCAAATGACGTATCAGATAAAGGGCTAGTATCCAAAATCTATAAAGAACTTATCAAACTCAACACCCAAAGAACAAATGATCCAATCAAGAAATGGGCAGAAGACATGAACAGGCATTTTTCCAAAGAAGACATCCAAATGGCCAACAGACACATGAGAAAATGCTCAACATCGCTTGGCATCAGGGAAATCCAAATCAAAACCTCAATGAGATACCACCTCACACCACTCAGAATGGCTACAATTAACAAGTCAGGAAATGACAGATGTTGGCGAGGATGCGGAGAAAGGGGAACCCTCCTACACTGTTGGTGGGAATGCAAGCTGGTGCAGCCACTCTGGAAAACAGTATGGAAGTTCCTCAAACAGTTGAAAATAGAGCTACCATAGGATATAGCAATTGCACTACTGGGTATTTACCCCAAAGATACAAATGTAGGGATCCGAAGGGTTACGAGCACCCCAATGTATATAGCAGCAATGTCCACAATAGTCAAACTATGGAAAGAGCCAAGATGTCCGTCAACAGATGAATGGATAAAGAAGAAGTGGTATATATATATACAATGGAATATTATGCAGCCATCAAATAACCAAAATCTTGCCTTTTGCAATGACATGGATGGAACTAGAGGGTATTATGCTAAGCGAAATAAGTCCATCAGAGAAAGACATGTATCATATGATCTCACTGATATGAGGAATTCTTAATCTCAGGAAACAAACTGAGGGTTGCTGGAGTGGTGTGGGGTGGGTGGGATGGGGTGGCTGGGTGATAGACATTGGGGAGGGTATGTGCTATGGTGAGAGCTGTGAATTGTGTAAGACTGATGAATCACAGATCTGTACCTCTGAAACAAATGATACATTATATGTTAAAAAAAAAGATAGTAGGAAAGGAAAAATGAAGGGGGGAAATTGGAGGGGGAGGTGAACCATGAGAGACTATGGACACTGAGAAAGAAACTGAGAGTTCTAGAGGGGAGGGGCCTGGGGGGATGGGTTAGCCTGGTGATGGGTATTAAAGACAGCACGCACTGAATGGAGCACTGGGTGTTATATGCAAACAATGAATCATGGTACACTATATCAAAAACTAATGATGTAATGTATGGTGATTAACATAATAAAATAAACTTAAAAAATCAAAACAAGGATATGGTTGTCATGCAGATTTAAGTCAGTGCTTTCTCCAATGCTAAGAGTTTCTAGAGATTTGACATCTTCCCCTTCTTGATACAGAGAGGGAGACTTCTTTACAAATGGAGATTTCCCTTATAAATATAAATGTCTCTTACAAAAAAGATAACATTTGCTCATTTCCAGAGCTGTTTTTGTGTCTGCAGTTTGTTAAAAATAACCAGCCTAAAATATTCCTTATGCCATAGGGACATATTTTGGGGTGACAAATTTTGCTTCCTTTTAGTATCTGTAAGGGGATTGGATTATTTAGTATCTTGTGGGGATATACTTTGAGACTATGCAAATATCCTGTTCAGAACTGACAATTTGGAAACAATTTAAATATTGGAGATCAGTTAGATAAACTATGGCATGTACAATGGAATACTGTACAATCTATATAATATAAAAGAATTCTTAGATTGTGGAACGATGTTTTTCATGTATTTTTTTTTATTACAGTGCAGGAAGTACACTATTGTCTTATATTTTACACATACATTTTCCAAGCCTGAACAGAGATATATGCTGCTATAGGTTGGATACCCACAAAAACAGACTCTAAAACAGATAATGGCATGAAGGACGTTTATTAGGGTGTACTTTCAAGTTCAACCCCTGAATGTAGGGAAGGAAAGAAATATGATTGGGCAGAGGGAGAAGTTGGGCTGAGGGGTAGCCACAACCAGCTGTCATTTGACTCCCTGGGGATGACTTTTGTTAGTTGTTTTGAGCTGAGGAAGGAGATAAGGTGGAGGAAAAGGGGGGCCTTTTAACCACATAGCAATCAGTCACGTATGCAGACTGGCCCTAGAAAGGATCTGTGACTTTAGGGTGTCTCTTGTCAGCCAAGGAAATTCCCAAAAGGGCTGAAAGTTAACAGCCACAACATTTCCAGTACGTTGGGAGATAAACTGTTTTGACCTAAAATGGGGATCTGGATGGCACAGCACAGCATCCAAGACACAATGTTACTGATATTATTATTGATTGTTTCTAATTTCTTTTTTTGCCTCTTTATATTTTATAAATGTTCTATAATAAACACATATGATACTTAAAATTTTTTAAGTTCTTTTTTTTTTCAAAGAGGAAATTGTTATACTGATTTGGAAAAGAAATGCTTATGGTCCCAGAATGTTGGAGCCAGAATATTGAATATTTCTTTAGAGGTAGAATGGCATAATGAGTTTTGGTGCTGCATGAAGCTGGTTTCAGATCCGCTCAGGTTTATGGTCTTAGGCCTGAATATCCTTGATATCTTGCTTAATATCCTCAGATTTCAGATCATCATTTGTGGTGATGAAAGGCTGAGTGTGTGGTGGAAGGGTACAGATTAGGGGGTGGATAGCTGATACCTATTTTGAAAGAATGTTTTGAATGTGACAACTAATGGTAATATTGCTAATGTGCCTGCCACAAAGTAACACCTCAACAAATGCTAACCATTATTTGTTCATTTATTTAGACCATGTATTTTGTTAAATCCCCTGGACTTTCTTATTTGTTTATTTGTTTATTTTTTTTAATTTTTTTTAAAGATTTTATTTATTTATTTATTTGAGAGAGAGAATGAGAGAGAGAGAGAGAGCATGAGAGAGGGGAGGGTCAGAGGGAGAA
>NW_027397702.1:0-9767 GCF_003265705.2 Callorhinus ursinus
AGAAGTAGCTGGGTCTGCATCCAGTCACTAAATTAACCAACTCTGGGCTGTCCTCCATTACGGCTCCTTTTCATGGAAGATAACGCATCTCTTTATTGTTTCAGCTATTTGTAGCCAAGCTTTCTGTTTCTAGTGGCCAAGAGCATCCTATTGCGGGTTCATATGGCCCACTCTATTCTACCCATAAGCCGAATACATCTTTTTATCGTCGCGCTCCCCACATTATCCTGTGATTACACACCTGCCTCCTCTGGTCAGGTGCCTGTTGAGGTTAATTCTTTGCATTCCCAGGACCTGGTATGGAGTAAGTGATATGAACTTTTATGAACTAGAGTGAACTCACCTAAGGGTTTTCAATTAGAGAAAAAGCAAGCATTCGCCACTTCAGGTATCCTCCAAGGTCAAGGTTTAACCTTAAAGAACTGCCTCTTGATGCTCTGCGCTCCTTGGCCTCATCTCCCACTAACATGGGTGGTCCTGGAACACAATCTCATTTTGACATTAACCGGAATGAAATATCATTAAGAAGGTTGCAGAGAGGCCACATGACTCATGCTAAGGCTGAAAATAGTAAAAAGAATCATTATAATGATTATAGTAGTGCCTTGCTTTTGCATAATAATAATGGTTACCATTAGCTAAGTCTGCCATATCCCAAACACTCCTGGATATGCATAACCTCCAACTAACAGCGATAAATAACTTGCTAAAGCTCACAGGGCCAGTATATAATGAACTCAGGATTTGAACCCAGGTGTCTGAGCCCTGAGCTTGGGCTCTTCCCATTTTGCTCCCAGAAAATCCCTCTCTGGGCACCGCAGACTCGTCAAAGTGCTTCCGTGCCCATGATCTCATCCAGTGTTCTCAAAAGAGCTGTGGGTATGATCAGCCACATTGTTCTGATATTATTCATGCTGCTAACCAACTAGAAGTTACAGTGGGATCATTATAGAGCTTCCCTCCCATCATCCTCCAGTGTATTGTTTTAAAAATCCATTTCAAATAAAGAACCAGTTTTTAGAACAGAAAGTAACCTAATGTGACCGAATTGGGGGAACTTTTTTAGTGCTAAAGGAAAAAAATTAAGTCGGCCCAGTTTGTCATTGTGGCATGTTGATGGAATGCCATGAATAAATTGTGGGATGAATGAATGAAATATTTCAAAGTGGAAAAATAAATCATGAGGAAAAAACCAATCCCCCAAAGAAACAAGGCTGCAGAGAGCAAGTCCCTAATTTCCAGACCCTCTCACATTTTTCATTCTCAGAAGATCCCTCTGTCAAAACTTCTTTGATGGAGACACGGAGCTAGAATGGGAAGAGAAATCTCATGCTGTAGAGCATCTCTGTGCTTCTATCCCAGGCTTTTGGGCGCTGGAATGTCTTTGTTCCAGTGAACCAAGCAAGCGGTCAGCACTCATCACCAGCCACTCAACAGGTCCCTTGGAAGTGAAGGCAGAGCAGGTATGGCCCACGGCTTGCCGTAAGGGAATCACAGGGACACGCTTTTATCTCTCACAAGAGCACGTGACTTTTCCTACTCAACACTCCCCTTAAAAACAAAACCTTCCTTTCATGGATTATCTAAAGTATAATATTCATGCTTCCTTAACTCACAGCAAACTTCCAGTATTTCATTATTGGAACCAGTTATTGAGTGGCTCTTTCCCCAGTTCAAGAGCACACAGCAGTAGCACAATGCTGAGCACAGAGAAGGCGCTCGAGATATTTTTTTAATTAAACAGAATGAGATCAGATTGATGCTCTTTCTTCCATCTCCACGTTCAGGTCAATGCTTTGCCCTGTCCCCTCTTATCCTCTGGTATCAGTCACATACATTTGGTTGGCACAGATTCAATTTATTTTAGGGGGGCCCATGGGTGGTGCCTGGCAGGGATACCCAGCAAATTACCATTGTTATTCCCATTAGATGTGGTGTCCCCCTACCTCCCCACCACAGAAGGGGAATGGTGCCAGGCAGCCACCGTGTGGTGGTGAGTTCTTGTGACACACATCTGGGAGCAGCCACCTGTCATTTTGCATTAAGAAATCGGGGGACCAAACTAGAGAAATAGAAATGGAGTAATAATTAATAATAATAATAATAGTAATGATAACTATCTTTATCGAGGGCTATCTTAGTCCATTGGGTGGCTAAAACAAAATAACACACAGAGTGGCTTGTAAATAGCAGGAATTTACTTCTCACGGTTCTGGAGGCAGGAAGCCCAAGCTCAGGTTGCTGGCATGGTCTGGTTCTGGTGAGGGCCCTCTTGTGGATTGCAGGCAGACTGACTTCTCACTGTGTCCTCGCACGGTGGAAGGAGCAAGGGAGCTCTGTGGGGCCACTTTTCTAAGGGCACTGATCCCATTCATAAGGGCCCCACCATCATGACCCAATCACCTCCCAAAGGCCCCACCTTCAAATGCCATCACGTTAGGACTTCAACATATGAATGTTGGGAGGTCACAAACATTCAGAGGAAAGCCAGGGCTGAAGAATGTGCCAGACCCATCACATCGATGTTTGATGGGTGACCCACATGAATTACTCTGCTGCATCCTTTATTGGCAACAAGGACACTGAGGCCCACAGAGGATGCCAACAGCTCATGGTGCCAAATGGGCAGAGCGAGGGCCTGAACGCAGGCCTGTCTGCATCCAGAACCATGCGTACTCATCATGCCCCATCAGATCTGTCCTCCCAGTGTCAGGGACTCTCAGTAGCTCAACTTCTGGAACTTTAGCCCAGTCCCATCAGATATCCTCCAGGGGCTGCCTTAGCACAGGTCCCCATTTCCTGCCCTGGTGCCCACCTCATGGTATGTGTGCCCACTGCAGGTGTCATGTATGCCCCAAAAGGATTAAGGATCTAAATGTTAAATTCCCTCAGGACATTTATCAGCCAAACATCAAGGGTCTGCAGAGATGGCTTCACCCTCCAATTTGACCCCTCTGTCCTTCCTATGCATCTGCAGTGCCCATCACCTTCATCTCCCTTCTCCCCACCTCCAGGCCTTTTCCCTGCTGCCCTGTGCCTTGGATTGCCTCCTTCCCGGACTGCTTCCCACCCAGGCCTCTGTGAGAACCACCTGGCTGCTCAGCCCCCACACGCCACATGCCTCCCTTTTCCCAAACTCCTGCAGCATGTACGTTCTGCCCCACTTAGCATTTGCTTACATTCTCTCGTGTCCTGTGCTTTAATAGCTTTCTGTTTTTAATATCCTTTTTCTGATTGGACTGTAAGCTCCTTAGAAGCCGAGACCATGCTCACCCTTTGCTGACACTGCTTTTCCAATCCTGTCCTGACCAAATTCCCGCCCCCTGCAGTGGGGCAGGGGGAGAGGGGAGGACACTTCATGTAACAGGATTCCTTTAAGCACCTGACCCAAGAGGCACTTTGCTCACTTTGGGTGTGGAACTAGAGTTGATCAACTAACCAGCTAACCTTTCTTAATCACATGAACTCGCCCTATCCCAGAACAGTCTCTGAGGTGGCATTCCGCAACCTACCCCAATCCAAGTTGCCCCTTGCAGAGAGTGGCTCTCTCTCTCCCCACAGTCCCCATGGAGATTGGCAGAGCCAAGCTGGATGCCTCCCCTGGACTCGGTGTACATTCTCGCAGGGACACATTCTGTCTTAGCAGAGCTCAGCCACCTCCCAGAGTCCCAGCCATCTCCTGCATCAAGGCCCCCAGATGGCACGTTCTGTGGAGCATGCGGTGATAGAGGGAGGCACCAGTTAGGGAGAAGAACAGCCTGGGGGCCGAGTGCACCAAATCATTTGTCCCTTCATCCTGGCCTTTCCACAAGATGTCTTGCTCTTAACAGGCATCCTGATGGTGAAAGTAAGCCTTGGCCACATCCAGTCTGTGGAGCGCTGGAGGCATTCTGGGCAGAGGGATGTTGCTTGCTTCTTTCTAATCAAGCCTTCCTTCCTTCTTCTCTCAGGCTGAGTTGGAAAGCTCTTGAAAGGTAGCAGATTGCAGGCACTGAAGGCTCGTGTCTTCTGTTTATCCACAGAATGAGGACATTGGCCAATGCGAGAGCCCCAGTACTGTTCCTTCCATGTGCTCCTGGCTCCAGAGCCCCCCAGAGCAGCCCGCCTGGGCTGCATAAAACTCCAGCTCCCCTACCCCCAGCCTCCCACTCCCCCATGCTGTTTCAGAGGGAGCCGAAGGTGTGTTCTCTGAGGCAATGGTTTTCAGATTGTTGGGTCTTGACCCATCGGTAGAACAAAGACTCAATTTACCAGGTCACAACTAGCAACTTTTTTAACAAAATAGAATGGAATAGAACATATTAGTGCATCACACACAGGAACAGTATTGTTTCACTAGATTTTTTTAAATGAAGAGCATGTGTGTGCACACGCACACGCAATATAAAAGGCACTTCCTCCTGTGGGTCACAATCCCAAAGGTTTGTAATTCCTTGGTCCCCAGGCTGGATGATCCAAGTCTTGTCTCTGAACCTGGTTCCCATATGGTGAACTTTCTGGAGGAGTGTGGGATGCTTCCTCCAAGCTGATGAGCCCTCTTCCCTCACCACCAACCAAAAGGAAACATCTACTAACCGAGAAATGATTAAGAAGTGATTTCTGGAATTCTCACTGCAGGGGGCTGAGCAAGATGGCGGAGGAGTAGGAGACCTGGATTTCATCTGCTCTCAGGAATTCAGCTGGATAGGGATCAAACCATTCTGAACACCTACGAACTCAACAGGAGATCGAAGAAAAGAATAGCAACAACTCTCTGAACAGAAAAGTGACCACTTTCTGGAAGACAAAATGACAAGATGGAAAAAATCACCTCAACAAAAAGAATAAGAGGTAGTATTATAGGCCAGGGACCTCCTCAATACGGACATTAGTACGATGTTGGACCTAGAGTTCAGAATCATGATTTTAAAGATACTAGCTGGGCTTGAAAAATCATGGAAGTTATTAGAGAAACCCTTTCTGGAGAAATAAAAGAACTAAAATCTAACCAAGTCGAAATCAAAAAGACTATTAATGCGGTGCAATCAAAAATGGGGGACATTAACTGCTAGGATAAATGAGACAGAAGAGAGAATCCATGATATAGAAGACCAAATGATGGAAAATAAAGAAGCTGAGAAAAAGAGAGATAAACAACTACTGGATCACGAGGGCAGAATTCGAGAGATAAGCGATACCATAAGATGAAACATTAGAATAATTGGGATCCTAGAAGAAGAAGAAAGAGAGAGAGGTGTAGAAGGTATATTGGAGCAAACTATAACAGAGAACTTCCCTAATGTGGGGAAGGAAACAGGCATCAAAATCCAGGAGGCACAGAGAACCCCTCTCAAAATCAATAAAAATAGGTCAACACCCCGCCATCTAATAGTAAAACTTACGAGTCTCAGAGACAAAGAGTAAATCCTGAAAGCAGCTCGGGAGAAGAGATCTGTAACCTATAATGGTAGAAACATTAGATTGGCAACAGACCTATCCACAGAGACCTGGCAGGCCAGAAAGGACTGGCATGATATATTCAGAGCACTAAAGGAGAAAAACATGCAGCCAAGAATACTATATCCAGTTAGGCTGTCGTTGAAAATAGGAGACATAAAAAGCTTCTAGGACAAACAAAAACTAAAGGAATTTGCAAACATGAAACCAGCCCTCCAAGAAATATTGAAAGGGGTCCTCTAAGCAAAGAGAGAGCCTAAAAGCAGCATAGACCAGAAAGGAACGCAGACAATATACAGTAACAGTCACCTTACAGGCAATACAATGGCACTAAATTTGTATCTTTCAATAGTTACCCTGAATGTAAATGGGCTAAATGCCCCAATCAAAAGACACAGGCTATCAGATTGGATTAAAAAACAAGACCCATCAATATGCTGTCTGCAGGAGACTCATTTTAGACCCAAAGACACCCCCACTTTGAAAGTGAGGGGGTGGAAAACAATTTACCATGCTAATGGACACCAAAAGAAAGCTGGGGTGGCAATCCTTGTATCAGACAAATTAGATTTTAAACCAAAGACTGTAATAAGAGATGAGGAAGGACACTATATCCTACTTAAAGGGTCTATCCAACAAGAAGATCTAACAATTGTATATATCTATGCCCCTAACATGGGAGCAGCCAATTATATAAGCCAATTAATAACAAAAGCAAAGAAACACATTGACAACAATACAATAATAGTGGGGGACTTTAACACCCCCCCTCACTGAAATGGACAGATCATCTAAGCAAAAGATCAACAAGGAAATAAAGACTTTAAATGACACACTGGACCAAATGGACTTCACAGATATATTCAGAACATTCCATCCCAAAGCAACGGAATACACATTCTTCTCTAGTGCCCATGGAACATTCTCCAGAATTGATCACATCCTAGGTCTCAAATCAGGTCTCAACTGGTACCAAAAGATTGGGATTATTCCCTGCATATTTTGAGACCACAGTGCTTTGAAACCAGAACTCAATCACAAGAGGAAAGTTGGAAAGAACTCAAATACATGGAGGCTAAAGAGCATCCTACTAAAGAATGAATGGGTCAACCAGGAAATTAAAGAAGAATTTAAAAAATTCATAAAAACCAATGAAAATGAAAACACAACTGTTCAAAATCTTTGGGATGCAGCAAAGGCAGTCCTAAGAGGAAAGTATATAGCAATACAAGCCTTTCTCAAGAAACAAGAAAGGTCTCAAATACACAACCTAACCCTACAGCTAAAGGAGCTAGAGAAAAAATGGCAAATAAAGCCTAAACCCAGCAGGAGAAGAGAAATAATAAAGATCAGAGCAGAAATCAATGAAATAGAAACCAAAAGAACAGTAGAACAGATCAACGAAACTAGGAGCTGGTTACTTTGAAAGAATTAACAAGATTGATAAACCCCTGGCCAGACTTATCAAAAAGAAAAGAGAAATGACCCAAATCAACAAAATCATGAAAGAAAGAGGAGAGATCACAACCAACACCAAAAAATACAAACAATTATAAGAACATATTATGAGCAACTCTATGCCAGTAAATTAGATAACCTGGAAGAAATGGATGCATTCCTAGAGATGTATCAACTACCAAAACTGAACCAGGAAGAAATAGAAAACCTGAACAGACCTATAACCACTAAGGAAATTGAAGCAGTCATCAAAAATCTCCCGAAAAACAAAAGCCCAGGGCCAGATGGCTTCCCAGGGGAATTCTCCCGAACATTTCAAGAAGAATTAATACCTATTCTCCTGAAAATGTTCCAAAAAATAGAAATGGAAGGGAAACTTCCAAACTCATTTTATGAGGCCAGCATTACCTTGATCCCCAAACCAGACAAAGACCCCATCACAAAGAAGAATTACAGACCAATATCCTTGATGAACATGGATGCAAAAATTCTCACCAAAATCCTAGCCAGTAGGATCCAACAGTACATTAAAAGGATTATTCACCACGACCAAGTGGGATTTAACCCTGGGCTGCAAGGTTGGTTCCACATCCACAAATCAATCACTGTGATACAATACATTAACAAAAGAAAGAACAAGAATCATATGATCTTCTCAATAGATGCAGAAAAAGCATTTGACAAACCACAGCACCCTTTCTTGATCAAAACTCTTCAGAGTATACAGATAGAGGGTACATACCTCAATATCATAAAAGCCATCTATGAAAAGCCTACAGCAAATATCATTCTCAATGGAGAAGAGCTGAGAGCTTTCCCCCTAAGGTCAGGAACGCGGCAGGGATGTCCACTATCACCACTGCTATTCAACATAGTATTAGAAGTCCTAGCCACAGCAATCAGACAACAAAAAGAAATCAAAGGCATCCAAATTGGCAAAGAGGAAGTCAAACTCTCACTGTTTGCAGATGATATGATACTGTATGTGGAAAACCCAAAAGACTCCACCCCAAAACTGCTAGAACTCATACAGGAATTCAGTAAAGTGGCAGGATATAAAATCAATGCACAGAAATCAGTGGCATTCCTATACACCAACCACAAGACGGAAGAGAGACAAATCAAGGAGTCGATCCCATTTACAATTGCACCCAAAACCATAAGATACCTAGGAATAAATTTAACCAAAGAGGCAAAGGATCTGTACTCACAAAACTATAAAATACTCATGAAAGAAATTGAGGAAGACACAAAGAAATGGAAAAACGTTCCATGCTCATGGATTGGAAGAACAAACATTGTGAAGATGTCAATGCTACCTAGAGCAATCTACACATTCAGTGCAATCCCCATCAAAATACCATCCACTTTTTTCAAAGAAATGGAACAAATAATCCTAAAATTTGTATGGAACCAGAAGAGACCCCTAATAGCCAGAGGAATGTTGAAAAAGAAAAGCAAAGCTGGCGGCATCACAATTCCGGACTTCCAGCTCTATTACAAAGCTGTCATCATCAAGACAGTATGGTACCGGCACAAAAACAGACACATAGATCAATGGAACAGAATAGAGAGCCCAGAAATGGACCCTCGACTCTATGGTCAACTCATCTTTGACAAAGCAGGAAAGAATGTCCAATGGCAAAAAAGACAGTCTCTTCAACAAATGGTGTTGGGAAAATTGGACAGCCACATGCAGAAGAATGAAACTGGACCATTTCCTTACACCACACACAAAAATAGACTCCAAATGGTTGAAAGACCTAAACGTGAGACAGGAGTCCATCCAAATCCTAAAGGAGAACACAGGGAGCAGCCTCTTCGACCTCAGCCGCAGCAACTTCTTCCTAGAAACATCGCCAAAGGCAAGGGAAGCCAGGGCAAAAATGAACTATTGGGATTTCATCAAGATAAAAAGCTTTTGCACAGCAAAAGAAACAGTCCACAAAACCAAAAGACAACCGACAGAATGGGAGAAAATATTTGCAAATGACATATCAGATAAAGGGCTAGTATCCAAAATCTATAAAGAACTTATCAAACTCAACACCCAAAGAACAAATAATCCAATCAAGAAATGGGCAGAAGACATGAACAGACATTTTTCCAAAGAAGACATCCAAATGGCCAACAGACACATGAAAAAGTGCTCAACATCGCTCGGCATCAGGGAAATCCAAATCAAAACCTCAATGAGATACCACCTCACACCAGTCAGAATGGCTAAAATTAACAAGTCAGGAAACGACAGATGTTGGCGGGGATGCGGAGAAAGGGGAACCCTCCTACACTGTTGGTGGGAATGCAAGCTGGTGCAAGCACTCTTGAAAACAGTATGGAGGTTCCTCAAACAGTTGAAAATAGAGCTACCATACGATCCAGCAATTGCACTACTGGGTATTTACCACAAAGATACAAATGTAGGGATCCGAAGGGATACGTGCACCCCGATGTTTATAGCAGCAATGTCCACAATAGCCAAACTGTGGAAAGAGCCAAGATGTCCATCGACAGATGAATGGATCAAGAAGAGGTGGTATATATACAAAATGGAATATTATGCAGCCATCAAGAGGAATGAGATCTTGCCATTTGCAACGACGTGGATGGAACTGGAGGGTGTTATGCTGAGTGAAATAAGTCAATCAGAGAAAGACATGTATCATATGACCTCACTCATATGAGGAATTCTTAATCTCAGGAAACAAACTGAGGGTTGCTGGAGTGGGGGTGGGGTGGGAGGGATGGGGTGGCTGGGTGATAGACATTGGGGAGGGTATGTGCTATGGTGAGCGCTGTGAATTGTGCAAGACTGTTGAATCACAGATCTGTACTTCTGAAAGAAATAATGCAGTATATGTTAAGAAAAAAAA
>NW_027397702.1:9867-19469 GCF_003265705.2 Callorhinus ursinus
CCATGAGAGATGATGGACTCTGAAAAACAAACTGAGGGTTCTAGAGGGGAGGGGGGTGGGGGGATGAGTTAGCCTGGTGATGGGTATTAAAGAGGGCACATTCTGCGTGGAGCACTGGGTGCTATGCACAAACAATGAATCGTGGAACACTACATTAAAAACCAATGATGTAATGTATGGTGATTAACATAACAATAAAAAAAGAACTTCCTCAGGGTTACTGAGGGAATAAATGAATTAGAGTCTGGTGGATTAAAGATTGCTGTCAATTCTTCGATATTCTTCCCATTAAAACATGGGATCTTATTCCCCTTCCCCTCGATTCTGGGCTGGTCTATTATGACTTTAGCTAATAGCATAAGGCAGAAGTGAAATTTGCCAGTTCTGGGCCTATTCTTTACCAGAATTGGTAGTTTCCACCTTTGTCTCTAGCAGATGACCTCACTGGAGAAAACACATGAAGAGGCAATGAGACTAACTACAAGGAGAGGAAGTAGGGTATTGCCAACCCGAACCCTCCAGGGACCCCGCCAATGCACCAAGCATGTGAGTCAAGCCATCTTGGACGCTTAAGACCAGCCCAATCACCAGCTGAATACCACCGTGCCGACACAATGAGAAGCAGAAGAATCGCCCGGCAGAACCTTGCCCAAATTTCTGACCCATAAAATTGGGAGATACGATAACAGGATTGTTGTTTTAATCTTCTAAGTTTTAAAGTAGTTTGTTAAGCAGCCATACAAATATGGAACAACCTAGACAGCACTCTACAGGACAACAGATGTAGAAGAACAAGACAGCGCCTGCAACACCATCTGTTAGCTCTTACAAATTCTTCAGGGACATCCTTGTATTGGTAATATCGACGACATTGGGTAGATCAAATTTCTGAGTATTTTAAAATACTGAAAGCTATATCTAAAAATGCACAGCCCTGAGCTCATGGCAGTCAACCGGATGTACACAACCACTTTTCCTCTACTACAAGGGTAGTAGTTCATGAGGTTACCTCTCCCGTTTCCCAGCCCCATTCCATATTCATACACTTTTACTCGGCCACCTCCTGTTCATGCTTTATGTGGGGGCTTCTCAAACCTCTGTGTGTATACTGTTTACCCAGGCATTATGTAAAAAGGCAGATTCTGATTCAGTAGGTCTGGGGCAGATCTGAAATTCTGCATTTCTAACAAGCCCCAGGTGATGCCCATGCTGCTTGTTCATAGTCCTCACTTGGAATAGCAAGGCTTCAGTCTCAGCTTAGTAGGAATTTCCTCTTCCAGAAAGCCCTCCTGATTCCCACTGTCTCACCCTAAGGCCCTTAGATGTTGTTGAAGACAATTTTTGGCTGCCTAGCTAAAGACTAACTTTTGTTTGTTTTGTTTTGTTTTTTGAGAGAGAGAGCATGGAAGCAGGGTGGGGAGGAGGAGCTGCAGGAGAGGAAGAGAGAGAGAGAATCCCAAAGCAGGCTCCATGCCCAGCACAGAGCCTGACACGGCGCTCGATCTCAAGACCTTGAGATCATGACCTAAGCTGAAATCAAGAGCCAGATGTTTAACCAATAGCCACCCAGGCACCCCAAGACCAACTTTTCTTCAGTGCTGGCAAAGCCTGTTTCCTTTCAAGGTCTCTTCCCTCCCCTTCCCCCCATGACTTGAGACAGATCAAAATGCCATTTTTGGTGCTGCCCTCCTTTTCCTTACTGTGATTTTTCACAGATGCCCAGGTAACTTGTTTAGGCAATGTTAGGAGAAGTCTGCTGTGGTGAAGTAGATACTTTTCGTCA
Source organism: Callorhinus ursinus (assembly GCF_003265705.2). NCBI lineage: Eukaryota > Metazoa > Chordata > Mammalia > Carnivora > Otariidae > Callorhinus > Callorhinus ursinus. Next base: position 11,651 of record NW_027397702.1, read on the forward strand.
TTCTTAAAAAGAGAAGCATGTGGAAAAAACAGGCCCCTATCTGTCCCTGGGTGTTAGTCTGTTGATACATGGTGCCTGCAGCTACTGCAGCCATCTTGTGATCACGAGGGCATCTCAACAGCAGACTGAGTGATGAGGGCAGTGGGGGAAGATAAGAAGTAGCTGGGTCTGCATCCAGTCACTAAATTAACCAACTCTGGGCTGTCCTCCATTACGGCTCCTTTTCATGGAAGATAACGCATCTCTTTATTGTTTCAGCTATTTGTAGCCAAGCTTTCTGTTTCTAGTGGCCAAGAGCATCCTATTGCGGGTTCATATGGCCCACTCTATTCTACCCATAAGCCGAATACATCTTTTTATCGTCGCGCTCCCCACATTATCCTGTGATTACACACCTGCCTCCTCTGGTCAGGTGCCTGTTGAGGTTAATTCTTTGCATTCCCAGGACCTGGTATGGAGTAAGTGATATGAACTTTTATGAACTAGAGTGAACTCACCTAAGGGTTTTCAATTAGAGAAAAAGCAAGCATTCGCCACTTCAGGTATCCTCCAAGGTCAAGGTTTAACCTTAAAGAACTGCCTCTTGATGCTCTGCGCTCCTTGGCCTCATCTCCCACTAACATGGGTGGTCCTGGAACACAATCTCATTTTGACATTAACCGGAATGAAATATCATTAAGAAGGTTGCAGAGAGGCCACATGACTCATGCTAAGGCTGAAAATAGTAAAAAGAATCATTATAATGATTATAGTAGTGCCTTGCTTTTGCATAATAATAATGGTTACCATTAGCTAAGTCTGCCATATCCCAAACACTCCTGGATATGCATAACCTCCAACTAACAGCGATAAATAACTTGCTAAAGCTCACAGGGCCAGTATATAATGAACTCAGGATTTGAACCCAGGTGTCTGAGCCCTGAGCTTGGGCTCTTCCCATTTTGCTCCCAGAAAATCCCTCTCTGGGCACCGCAGACTCGTCAAAGTGCTTCCGTGCCCATGATCTCATCCAGTGTTCTCAAAAGAGCTGTGGGTATGATCAGCCACATTGTTCTGATATTATTCATGCTGCTAACCAACTAGAAGTTACAGTGGGATCATTATAGAGCTTCCCTCCCATCATCCTCCAGTGTATTGTTTTAAAAATCCATTTCAAATAAAGAACCAGTTTTTAGAACAGAAAGTAACCTAATGTGACCGAATTGGGGGAACTTTTTTAGTGCTAAAGGAAAAAAATTAAGTCGGCCCAGTTTGTCATTGTGGCATGTTGATGGAATGCCATGAATAAATTGTGGGATGAATGAATGAAATATTTCAAAGTGGAAAAATAAATCATGAGGAAAAAACCAATCCCCCAAAGAAACAAGGCTGCAGAGAGCAAGTCCCTAATTTCCAGACCCTCTCACATTTTTCATTCTCAGAAGATCCCTCTGTCAAAACTTCTTTGATGGAGACACGGAGCTAGAATGGGAAGAGAAATCTCATGCTGTAGAGCATCTCTGTGCTTCTATCCCAGGCTTTTGGGCGCTGGAATGTCTTTGTTCCAGTGAACCAAGCAAGCGGTCAGCACTCATCACCAGCCACTCAACAGGTCCCTTGGAAGTGAAGGCAGAGCAGGTATGGCCCACGGCTTGCCGTAAGGGAATCACAGGGACACGCTTTTATCTCTCACAAGAGCACGTGACTTTTCCTACTCAACACTCCCCTTAAAAACAAAACCTTCCTTTCATGGATTATCTAAAGTATAATATTCATGCTTCCTTAACTCACAGCAAACTTCCAGTATTTCATTATTGGAACCAGTTATTGAGTGGCTCTTTCCCCAGTTCAAGAGCACACAGCAGTAGCACAATGCTGAGCACAGAGAAGGCGCTCGAGATATTTTTTTAATTAAACAGAATGAGATCAGATTGATGCTCTTTCTTCCATCTCCACGTTCAGGTCAATGCTTTGCCCTGTCCCCTCTTATCCTCTGGTATCAGTCACATACATTTGGTTGGCACAGATTCAATTTATTTTAGGGGGGCCCATGGGTGGTGCCTGGCAGGGATACCCAGCAAATTACCATTGTTATTCCCATTAGATGTGGTGTCCCCCTACCTCCCCACCACAGAAGGGGAATGGTGCCAGGCAGCCACCGTGTGGTGGTGAGTTCTTGTGACACACATCTGGGAGCAGCCACCTGTCATTTTGCATTAAGAAATCGGGGGACCAAACTAGAGAAATAGAAATGGAGTAATAATTAATAATAATAATAATAGTAATGATAACTATCTTTATCGAGGGCTATCTTAGTCCATTGGGTGGCTAAAACAAAATAACACACAGAGTGGCTTGTAAATAGCAGGAATTTACTTCTCACGGTTCTGGAGGCAGGAAGCCCAAGCTCAGGTTGCTGGCATGGTCTGGTTCTGGTGAGGGCCCTCTTGTGGATTGCAGGCAGACTGACTTCTCACTGTGTCCTCGCACGGTGGAAGGAGCAAGGGAGCTCTGTGGGGCCACTTTTCTAAGGGCACTGATCCCATTCATAAGGGCCCCACCATCATGACCCAATCACCTCCCAAAGGCCCCACCTTCAAATGCCATCACGTTAGGACTTCAACATATGAATGTTGGGAGGTCACAAACATTCAGAGGAAAGCCAGGGCTGAAGAATGTGCCAGACCCATCACATCGATGTTTGATGGGTGACCCACATGAATTACTCTGCTGCATCCTTTATTGGCAACAAGGACACTGAGGCCCACAGAGGATGCCAACAGCTCATGGTGCCAAATGGGCAGAGCGAGGGCCTGAACGCAGGCCTGTCTGCATCCAGAACCATGCGTACTCATCATGCCCCATCAGATCTGTCCTCCCAGTGTCAGGGACTCTCAGTAGCTCAACTTCTGGAACTTTAGCCCAGTCCCATCAGATATCCTCCAGGGGCTGCCTTAGCACAGGTCCCCATTTCCTGCCCTGGTGCCCACCTCATGGTATGTGTGCCCACTGCAGGTGTCATGTATGCCCCAAAAGGATTAAGGATCTAAATGTTAAATTCCCTCAGGACATTTATCAGCCAAACATCAAGGGTCTGCAGAGATGGCTTCACCCTCCAATTTGACCCCTCTGTCCTTCCTATGCATCTGCAGTGCCCATCACCTTCATCTCCCTTCTCCCCACCTCCAGGCCTTTTCCCTGCTGCCCTGTGCCTTGGATTGCCTCCTTCCCGGACTGCTTCCCACCCAGGCCTCTGTGAGAACCACCTGGCTGCTCAGCCCCCACACGCCACATGCCTCCCTTTTCCCAAACTCCTGCAGCATGTACGTTCTGCCCCACTTAGCATTTGCTTACATTCTCTCGTGTCCTGTGCTTTAATAGCTTTCTGTTTTTAATATCCTTTTTCTGATTGGACTGTAAGCTCCTTAGAAGCCGAGACCATGCTCACCCTTTGCTGACACTGCTTTTCCAATCCTGTCCTGACCAAATTCCCGCCCCCTGCAGTGGGGCAGGGGGAGAGGGGAGGACACTTCATGTAACAGGATTCCTTTAAGCACCTGACCCAAGAGGCACTTTGCTCACTTTGGGTGTGGAACTAGAGTTGATCAACTAACCAGCTAACCTTTCTTAATCACATGAACTCGCCCTATCCCAGAACAGTCTCTGAGGTGGCATTCCGCAACCTACCCCAATCCAAGTTGCCCCTTGCAGAGAGTGGCTCTCTCTCTCCCCACAGTCCCCATGGAGATTGGCAGAGCCAAGCTGGATGCCTCCCCTGGACTCGGTGTACATTCTCGCAGGGACACATTCTGTCTTAGCAGAGCTCAGCCACCTCCCAGAGTCCCAGCCATCTCCTGCATCAAGGCCCCCAGATGGCACGTTCTGTGGAGCATGCGGTGATAGAGGGAGGCACCAGTTAGGGAGAAGAACAGCCTGGGGGCCGAGTGCACCAAATCATTTGTCCCTTCATCCTGGCCTTTCCACAAGATGTCTTGCTCTTAACAGGCATCCTGATGGTGAAAGTAAGCCTTGGCCACATCCAGTCTGTGGAGCGCTGGAGGCATTCTGGGCAGAGGGATGTTGCTTGCTTCTTTCTAATCAAGCCTTCCTTCCTTCTTCTCTCAGGCTGAGTTGGAAAGCTCTTGAAAGGTAGCAGATTGCAGGCACTGAAGGCTCGTGTCTTCTGTTTATCCACAGAATGAGGACATTGGCCAATGCGAGAGCCCCAGTACTGTTCCTTCCATGTGCTCCTGGCTCCAGAGCCCCCCAGAGCAGCCCGCCTGGGCTGCATAAAACTCCAGCTCCCCTACCCCCAGCCTCCCACTCCCCCATGCTGTTTCAGAGGGAGCCGAAGGTGTGTTCTCTGAGGCAATGGTTTTCAGATTGTTGGGTCTTGACCCATCGGTAGAACAAAGACTCAATTTACCAGGTCACAACTAGCAACTTTTTTAACAAAATAGAATGGAATAGAACATATTAGTGCATCACACACAGGAACAGTATTGTTTCACTAGATTTTTTTAAATGAAGAGCATGTGTGTGCACACGCACACGCAATATAAAAGGCACTTCCTCCTGTGGGTCACAATCCCAAAGGTTTGTAATTCCTTGGTCCCCAGGCTGGATGATCCAAGTCTTGTCTCTGAACCTGGTTCCCATATGGTGAACTTTCTGGAGGAGTGTGGGATGCTTCCTCCAAGCTGATGAGCCCTCTTCCCTCACCACCAACCAAAAGGAAACATCTACTAACCGAGAAATGATTAAGAAGTGATTTCTGGAATTCTCACTGCAGGGGGCTGAGCAAGATGGCGGAGGAGTAGGAGACCTGGATTTCATCTGCTCTCAGGAATTCAGCTGGATAGGGATCAAACCATTCTGAACACCTACGAACTCAACAGGAGATCGAAGAAAAGAATAGCAACAACTCTCTGAACAGAAAAGTGACCACTTTCTGGAAGACAAAATGACAAGATGGAAAAAATCACCTCAACAAAAAGAATAAGAGGTAGTATTATAGGCCAGGGACCTCCTCAATACGGACATTAGTACGATGTTGGACCTAGAGTTCAGAATCATGATTTTAAAGATACTAGCTGGGCTTGAAAAATCATGGAAGTTATTAGAGAAACCCTTTCTGGAGAAATAAAAGAACTAAAATCTAACCAAGTCGAAATCAAAAAGACTATTAATGCGGTGCAATCAAAAATGGGGGACATTAACTGCTAGGATAAATGAGACAGAAGAGAGAATCCATGATATAGAAGACCAAATGATGGAAAATAAAGAAGCTGAGAAAAAGAGAGATAAACAACTACTGGATCACGAGGGCAGAATTCGAGAGATAAGCGATACCATAAGATGAAACATTAGAATAATTGGGATCCTAGAAGAAGAAGAAAGAGAGAGAGGTGTAGAAGGTATATTGGAGCAAACTATAACAGAGAACTTCCCTAATGTGGGGAAGGAAACAGGCATCAAAATCCAGGAGGCACAGAGAACCCCTCTCAAAATCAATAAAAATAGGTCAACACCCCGCCATCTAATAGTAAAACTTACGAGTCTCAGAGACAAAGAGTAAATCCTGAAAGCAGCTCGGGAGAAGAGATCTGTAACCTATAATGGTAGAAACATTAGATTGGCAACAGACCTATCCACAGAGACCTGGCAGGCCAGAAAGGACTGGCATGATATATTCAGAGCACTAAAGGAGAAAAACATGCAGCCAAGAATACTATATCCAGTTAGGCTGTCGTTGAAAATAGGAGACATAAAAAGCTTCTAGGACAAACAAAAACTAAAGGAATTTGCAAACATGAAACCAGCCCTCCAAGAAATATTGAAAGGGGTCCTCTAAGCAAAGAGAGAGCCTAAAAGCAGCATAGACCAGAAAGGAACGCAGACAATATACAGTAACAGTCACCTTACAGGCAATACAATGGCACTAAATTTGTATCTTTCAATAGTTACCCTGAATGTAAATGGGCTAAATGCCCCAATCAAAAGACACAGGCTATCAGATTGGATTAAAAAACAAGACCCATCAATATGCTGTCTGCAGGAGACTCATTTTAGACCCAAAGACACCCCCACTTTGAAAGTGAGGGGGTGGAAAACAATTTACCATGCTAATGGACACCAAAAGAAAGCTGGGGTGGCAATCCTTGTATCAGACAAATTAGATTTTAAACCAAAGACTGTAATAAGAGATGAGGAAGGACACTATATCCTACTTAAAGGGTCTATCCAACAAGAAGATCTAACAATTGTATATATCTATGCCCCTAACATGGGAGCAGCCAATTATATAAGCCAATTAATAACAAAAGCAAAGAAACACATTGACAACAATACAATAATAGTGGGGGACTTTAACACCCCCCCTCACTGAAATGGACAGATCATCTAAGCAAAAGATCAACAAGGAAATAAAGACTTTAAATGACACACTGGACCAAATGGACTTCACAGATATATTCAGAACATTCCATCCCAAAGCAACGGAATACACATTCTTCTCTAGTGCCCATGGAACATTCTCCAGAATTGATCACATCCTAGGTCTCAAATCAGGTCTCAACTGGTACCAAAAGATTGGGATTATTCCCTGCATATTTTGAGACCACAGTGCTTTGAAACCAGAACTCAATCACAAGAGGAAAGTTGGAAAGAACTCAAATACATGGAGGCTAAAGAGCATCCTACTAAAGAATGAATGGGTCAACCAGGAAATTAAAGAAGAATTTAAAAAATTCATAAAAACCAATGAAAATGAAAACACAACTGTTCAAAATCTTTGGGATGCAGCAAAGGCAGTCCTAAGAGGAAAGTATATAGCAATACAAGCCTTTCTCAAGAAACAAGAAAGGTCTCAAATACACAACCTAACCCTACAGCTAAAGGAGCTAGAGAAAAAATGGCAAATAAAGCCTAAACCCAGCAGGAGAAGAGAAATAATAAAGATCAGAGCAGAAATCAATGAAATAGAAACCAAAAGAACAGTAGAACAGATCAACGAAACTAGGAGCTGGTTACTTTGAAAGAATTAACAAGATTGATAAACCCCTGGCCAGACTTATCAAAAAGAAAAGAGAAATGACCCAAATCAACAAAATCATGAAAGAAAGAGGAGAGATCACAACCAACACCAAAAAATACAAACAATTATAAGAACATATTATGAGCAACTCTATGCCAGTAAATTAGATAACCTGGAAGAAATGGATGCATTCCTAGAGATGTATCAACTACCAAAACTGAACCAGGAAGAAATAGAAAACCTGAACAGACCTATAACCACTAAGGAAATTGAAGCAGTCATCAAAAATCTCCCGAAAAACAAAAGCCCAGGGCCAGATGGCTTCCCAGGGGAATTCTCCCGAACATTTCAAGAAGAATTAATACCTATTCTCCTGAAAATGTTCCAAAAAATAGAAATGGAAGGGAAACTTCCAAACTCATTTTATGAGGCCAGCATTACCTTGATCCCCAAACCAGACAAAGACCCCATCACAAAGAAGAATTACAGACCAATATCCTTGATGAACATGGATGCAAAAATTCTCACCAAAATCCTAGCCAGTAGGATCCAACAGTACATTAAAAGGATTATTCACCACGACCAAGTGGGATTTAACCCTGGGCTGCAAGGTTGGTTCCACATCCACAAATCAATCACTGTGATACAATACATTAACAAAAGAAAGAACAAGAATCATATGATCTTCTCAATAGATGCAGAAAAAGCATTTGACAAACCACAGCACCCTTTCTTGATCAAAACTCTTCAGAGTATACAGATAGAGGGTACATACCTCAATATCATAAAAGCCATCTATGAAAA
>NW_027397703.1:0-14223 GCF_003265705.2 Callorhinus ursinus
ATGCACAAACAATGAATCATGGAACACTACATCAAAAACTAATGATGTAATGTGGTGATTAACATAACAATAAAAAATTAAAAAAAACTAGTCAAGTGAATTTTTTGGTTTCCCAGTGCATGTAAAAGTTATGTTTAGGGGCACCTGACTGGCTCAATTGGTAGAGCGTGCGACTCTTGATCTCAGGGGTGTAAGTTCAAGTCCCGAGCTGGGTGTAGAGATTACTTAAAAAAAAAAAAAGTTATGTTTACACTATACTGTAGTATATTAAGCATGCAATAGCATTATATCTAAAAAAACTTCTATGTATATGCCTTAATTAAAAATAACACCTGATAGTAAAAATTGCCAACTGTCATCTGAGGTTTCAGTGAGTCATAATTGCTTATCACAGATCACCCTAACATATAGAATAATGAAAAAGTTTGAACTCTTGCAAGAATGACCAAAGTGTGACAGAGACACAAAATGAGCGAATACTGTTGGAAAAATAGCGCCCACTGACTCGTCTACACAGGGTTACCGCAAACCTTCAATCTGTAAAAACAAACAAACAAAACAAAAAACCCCTGCAGCATCTGTGAAGCACACGGAAGCGAAGTGCAACGAAACGAGGTATGCCTGAGCTCTCGGGATGGTCCTTCATAGGTCTTTTTCAATCTCTAGGCATCTCTGGTATAAAGGAGTTAATGAATCAACAAACGTTTAGCGTAGAGCCCAGGCTCTTTAAGGTACCCTTGGAGAAACGTTTTTTGTTTGTTTGTTCTAAAGATTTTGTTTATTTATTTGAGAAAGAGAGAGCACATGAGAGGGGGGAGGGTCAGAGGGAGAAGCAGACTCCCTGCTGAGCAGGGAGCCTGATGCGGGACTCGATCCCAGGACTCCAGGATCATGACCTGAGCTGGAGGCAGTCGCTTAACCAACTGAGCTACCCAGGCGCCCCATCAGAGAAACATTTTTAAAACGCATTAAAAATGATAATAATTATAATAGCCTAGGCTTGTATAAGCCTTCACAGTTTAAAAACTGCTTTGGTGTTTTGAACCAAATCTTGTCACCCCCGAAAACTTGTGAAGCAGGCAGGTATCAATGTTCGTACTGACACAAAATGAAACAGATTCAGATCGTTCTCCTGACTTGCACAAAGCTGTAGAGCTAGGAGATGGCAGGCCTGGGACTCCATTTCCTGCTCTTTTACCTGCTTACTTTGGTTGGTCCAGTTTCTCAGTATAGGTGTTTATCCTTCTTGCACTGTGCTATAAATCTCTAGATTCAACTCTCCGATTGAAAGTGCTCAAGTAATGATGGGCCTACTCTGCTACTTTATTTTTTAAGATTTTATTTAGTTATTTGACAGAGAGAGACGGAACACAAGCAGGGGGAGTGGGAGAGGGAGAAGCAGACTCCCCACCAAGCAGGGAGCCCGACGTGGGGCTTGATCCCAGGATGCTGGGATCATGACCTGAGCTGAAGGCAGACGCTTAACCGACTGAGCCACCCAGGTGCCCCTCTGCTACTTTAAAGGTCAGGACAGGGCCCACTCAGAGAACAAGAAGTACAGCCTCACCTGGTGTTCCTAAGCGGGCCTGAGCAATGGTCAATTTTTCATGGGGTGCTTGGCACTGGCAGCTGGTTTCATCGGCAAATGGGGCAGGTGCAGTCAGGGTCTAGAAGGGAAAAAGAGAAAGGGAATATAGTCTGACAAACTTTCCTTTGGCATTATCTTCCCCTGAAGGCTTGGTTCTTTGGTGAAGAAGCAGAATATAGCCACTGAGTCTTTCAGAAAAATATTATACCATTAGAGATAAAAACAGGGACTTTGTCACTGAAACCTTTTTTTTTTTTTTTTTTTTGACTGATGCTGAGAAATCATGAGAGTGCTGCACTCTCTACTATATGCCAGGTACCAAAGGAGGTACTCTTGACAGGTTCTCTCTTCTTGGTCCTGCAACAGCCTAGGATGGCTACATTCTCCTATCCTTCCATAATATAGGAGAATACCATCTCTACTTCACAGAAAAGGCAACTGAGGCCCCGCAGGATGATGAAATATGCTAAGTCATGCCCTTGGAAAGTCACAGTGCTCGGCTTTGACATTTCACAACCACCCAGGGCAGACCGCAAGGCTTTAGACTTACCCACAGCCCGGGGTACTCGGCGGGAAGAAATGCCATACTCAGAAGTGTGGCAGACATCGCCCGTATTTCACACACACCAGCCCGGCCAATCACAAACTCAGATGTCACTTCAGTGCAAGGGCCAAAGCCATTATCCGTGCCCCAGGAGGGCCTAGGGCCCAGCCTTTCTGGCGGGCTGCAGATAACTGCTCCTGCGGTAGCTCCAACCGCCACGGCCACAGCCACGGCCACGGCCACAGCCAGCTGGAGGCCCCGCCCCAGGCAGCCTGGGTTGGGGCTCTGGGGAGCGCTGGGAGAGAGATGTAGTCACTTGGAAGACTGCCCAGGAAGTGGCTCTGCAGCTTTTAGTCAGCCTCTTAAAATGAAAACCTCACTCTCTCCAGAGGAAGACAAAGGGAGCGGTGTTTTTGTAAACAGGGCAAGTGCAGTCCAGGGTTGTCCGTGTGTCGTCTCGGAACTCTGGCATTATCGTGGGCATCACTCCATCAGCTCCGGTACTGTTGAAGCTGAAGGTGACTAGTCACTGTCCACAGTACTCATAGTGCTGCATGTATTGTTGCTCAGAGACAGACACAGGTGTTCCTTAACTGGGGAAGACGACTGAAGAATGATGCACACGTTTGAAGAGGGGCCGTGACCCACTTCTGCCAGTCATTAGCCACTCACTCATTCATCAATCATTCATTCACTCATTCGACTGTATGTCAGGCGCGGTCTTAGAACTGGAGCTAGCAAGTAGGGGGAAGACCAGTTCCAGTCGTGGAAGAGCCCGGGGCCCTTCTGCACTGCCAAGAAGCTATCCTTGCCCCACCCCCACCCCCCTCCCCATTGTAGCACCTTCCTCCTGGAAGCTGGAGTCCTTCCCCAGACTGGTTTGGAGACTTTCCAGTTGCCTGAGACTTTCTTAACCCCCACCTTCCTGTTCAGAGCTCTGAAAGTAAACCAAGACTGGGGACATTGGTTCAGGACATGGGTCCATTGTTGGTTCTTTTCCAGATCCAGTAAGGTGACCTCGTGGGCCACGGTGGGTCAGAGCAGCATTTGTAATATAGCCAAGGGGTGCAGTGACAGGAACAGAGACTGTTCCCACAGACCGCGGTTCAAATCCCCTTACCAGTACTTACGGGCTGTGTGTTCTAATTTGATTCTTCTGACCGAAAAGAACCAACTCTCCTTCAAGACAGCTCAAGAGATGAAGGATTATTTTAAGTCTCTCCCAGCATAGAAATTGTTGGGGGGGGGCGAGTAGGAAAGGTGCAGAGTCTGGCTCCAGGGTGCGGAGCACCTGGCTGCTCCCTGCACGTGACTCTCTCTGTCCCACTCCCATTTCCCCTATACCCATCCACTACACTCAAGTCTCTGCAGGCCTCTACTCCCCTATACCCAGCAGCTCACATGTGACAACTGGCCTCCCTTCCTAACATTCACTCATCAACTTCTCAGTCTTTCTGCCTCAGCTCCAACCAACTTACTGCTTCTTTCCATGTTTCCCCACTCAGATTCCTAAGGGAGAATCAGACTGGTGGAGCTCATCTTTTCAAAGCAGGACACAACCAGAATAGGCTGGCATCGAATCAGACACCCACATGGGGCCCAAAGGCTGTGGCTGGTAAAGGGACAAGGAATGGCGAGGGAGGCCACGGGTGGCCTGTCTTTGCCCCTTTAGCAGGTGCTGTCTTCAGGACAAGAAATATGTTTGACTTTGTGTAATTTTAAGAGGGGCGCCTGGGTGGCCGGCTCTTGATTTTGGCTCATGTCATGATCTCATGGGTCATGGGATCGAGCCCCACCTCAGGTTCCCTGCTTAGCAGGGAGTCTGCTTGGAGATTCTCTCTCTCTGCCCCAACTCACATTCTTTCATTCTCTCTCTCTCTCTCTCTCTCAAATAAATAAATCTTAAAAATAATAAGGGGCACCTGGGTAGCTCAGTCCATTGAGTATCCAACTCTTAATTTCAGCTCAGGTCATGATCTCAGGGTTGTGAGACTGAGCCCCACATTGGGCTCCCCACTTAGCAGGGAGTCTGCTTGAGATTCTCTCTCTCCCTCTTCCTCCGCCCCCCCCACCAAAAAATAAATCAATCAATCTTTATAAATAAATAAATGGATGGATGGATGGATAGATGTTCCTTAGTTGAAGTTCAGTTCCATCTGTAAAATGGGTACCTATCTCATAGGGTTGTTGTAAAACAAAGAAATAATGTGTATAAAGTACCTGGTAATCAATTGTGGCAATTATCATTTCTGTTAGTATTTATTATTATATATCATAATATATAATACTATATATTATAATAATAGATAATGTAGTTCCCCCTAGAAACAAAGCAAACTGACTCATGAGTGAACTTTTAGGACACAACCTAAATAGGTAAATGGATTGGCAAATGGGGTTAGCTTTGATTAATGATTCATTAACCTTTAATATACATGGACAATGAATCTTTTTCACATGATCTAAAATAAATTACTAGTGGGAGATCTTTTATGTGCTAGGTGCAAAGTTTATTGAAAAGATAAGGTGTTGCCATTTTCCAAGAAAGGTGTGTTCTAGAGGGTGTGAAATCTGGTAAGTAAAGCAGAGACAGAGAAAGTTGTAAAGTAACGGTAGTTACTCAAAGGTAAAGAAAAAGGTTTATATGTACTCTGTATTTTTTCTTAATTATTGTGGCCCAGAAGTAGGAAAAAGAAAGAAGCAAAGAGACTGAAGGTAGACAGAGTTCATAAATGAGCTATGTGTGCATGTGTACACGTATGTCCTTGTGAGCATGTGATCATATTTAACAGCAGCTGACAGGGAGAAGGGCTATTTCTTGGTATGTACAAGGCAGTGTGCTTGGAATGGGGAGAATGCAAATATTATGAATGAGCCACAGACTTGTTGTGAACATTGCCAGAACATTGCCTTCCAAAATGAGGCAGATTACCCCCTCAGTTGAGAGTCAGGTTCTACATTCAGCAAGACCTTGGTTAAGGCCCAGCCACCAACAACCAGCCCTGTGACTTCAGCCAACATTTTTTCAGTCCAAACACCCCAGAATTCCTTCTCTGAGCCAGAACAAATCATCTGATTTACAAGGAATCTGAAGCTACTCAGATGCTGTCTCCTCCACCTACAAGGGGCAAACCAACCGTAGGAAAATAAGAGTAAGATAACCAGAGGCTCCAGGGAGAGGCAGGGACTGGTCCAACCTGGACTCCAAGCTATCTATAAATCTATCTACCCACCTATACCAGCCTGCTGAGGACCCAGGCCCCCATCTCTTCCTTACCATTTGCCAGAGCTGGGATGGTTCCAGGGATCCTCTGGGTCTAATCCCTAAGACAGACATAAAACTGAGGCTCAATAATGTAATATAATAGCTAAATCTTTGAGTTCCTATATAGTGCCATGCAACCATCTACACACTAAGCACTTTAAATGTATTAGCTCATTAGCTTTTCCAACTCTAAGATAGATGCTATCTCCACTGGACTCTACAGAACCTGTCTTCAACAGAGACACCAAAATGGCAACACGAAGTAACATCAGTGTTACATCCCTCAGACTCAGTTACCTTTCTGGCTCCCTTTGAACTGAGGAAACTCTCAGGATTCTTAGACAATTAGGATAGAGGGGCCTCACAAAGGAGACAATGGACTTCTGGTAATTAGCGAAGGGGGGGTGCAAACGATTAATTGAAAAAACCAAAGGACGGGACCATATGTTTCACCCAGATGTGGTGTAGTAGGTCAGATGACTGACATATCATTAGTTACTGGCCAGCCATAGCTCAGACCCCACATCAGCCAGATCACATTGTTGAATGTTTCCTAACATCTGCTATGTGTTTCATATGATGCTAGATGTTTGGAGGGTGCATAAGTAGGAGAAAAATAAAAGAAGGAACAGAATTAGCTCTGGGACAGCAATCCTCAAAGGTGAAGGGTGGCCTTTTTAGAATGGGAGGAGGTAGGAGTTTGAAAAGGCATATTCAATTTTCAGTAATTTCATACCTGGGAAAAAACCCTACCTTTTTAACATACAAATCATAGAAATTAAGCCTCTGAACTGGTAGAGATCATCAGAGGATAGACTATGCCCCTCCCCATGTAGCCATATTCTAAATTCAGGGTTGGGGAGTCACATGAAATTTTTATGTTTAGCAGCAAAGACAAAGGATTTTAAAGGGTTAAGAAGCCCTGGCCCCCTGCCCTGAACCTCATATGTGCAAGGACCTTGCCAGACCGCAGACTGGGGAGCTCCAGTGCAATTAAACTTCTTACTACCTGATTTAGGGTTTCAGAACACCCAGTCACCGCATGTGAGTATGTTGCCTATTTATCATATAGGTTCTGGTAATGTCAACTGTAGGGTATCATACCAAAGCCATATTCCCATCATGCTTTTTTTAAAAAGATTTATTTATTTGAGAGAGAGTGAGTGAGGGTGAGTGGGGGGAGGGGCAGAGGAAGAGAGAATCTCAAGCAGACTCCCCACTGAGCACAGAGCCTGATGCAGGGCATGGTCCCAGGCCCCCAAGATCATGACCTGAGCTGAAATCAAGAGTCCGCCACTTAACCAATTAAGCCACCCAGGCACCCCAGCCATGCTTTTTAAAGGGAAAGACTTTAGACGTTGGGCATTTCATTTGCAGAATGTGTTCAATTAGACATTGTCAAATATTTACTTAAAAGTTATTAGACATTACAAGGGGCGCCTGGCTGGCTCAGTCGGAAGAGCAAGCAACTCTTGATCTTGGGGTCATGAGTTCAAGCCCTATACTGGGTGTAGAGATTGCTTAAACTTTTTTTTTTTTTTAAAGCTATTAGACGGGGCGCCTGGGTGGCTCAGATGGTTAAGCGTCTGCCTTCAGCTCAGGTCATGATCTCCAGATCCTGGGATTGAGCCCTTCTTCCTCTGCCTCTCCCCACTGCTCCTGCTCACTCGCGTGCTCTCTCTCTCTCTCTCTCTCTCTCTCTCTCTCTCTCTCTATATATATATATATATATATATATATACACACATATATATCTGTCTCAAATAAATTCTTTAAAAAAAGCTATTAGATGTTACATAAAATATACAATGCAAACATCCGAGTGCAAAAAAAGGTCAGTAGAACCTGTACTTAAGCAACGTGCATCGGTGGACCAGACAGTAAGCTGACCAACCAATCAGAATGTAGCATAGTACTGCTGATGCCGACGGCCAGCTGCAGAATTGCTTGTTTATGCTAAGCTTTTTTTTTTTTAAGATTTTATTTATTTGTCAGAGAGAGAGAGGGGGCATGCACACAAGTAGAGGGAGGGCGGGGCTCGATCCCAGGACCCTGGGATCATGACCTGAGCTGAAGGCAGATGCTTAACCGACTGAGCCACTCAGACATCCCCTATGCTAAGCTCTTCTTAACTGCAATAGGACAATCCACTCATAGAGGCCTGAGTTCAAATCTTAGCTCCATTATTTAATATCCATTTGTTTTTAAATATGATTTTTAAAAAACTGCTGGTCCTGGGGCTCAGTACGTTAAGCAGCCCACTCTTGATGTCATCTCAGGTCATGATCTCAGGGTGGTGGGATCGAGTCCCCCTCCCTCCACTCCACCCTCAGCAGGGAGTCTGCTTCTCTCCTTCTCCCTCTCTACCCCCCACCCCCCTGCTCACGCGCTCTTACTACCACTTTCTCTCAAATAAATCTTTAAAAATTGCTGCTCCTTAACCTCTCTAACCTTCAGTAACTTCACCTATAAAAGGGAGATAATTAATGTTCTACATCATGAAGCTGTTGTAAGGAGTAAATGAAATGATGTATGTATGAGTAATATCTTCCTTCTATTTCTCCAGAATCTACTCTCTTCTGGACCCTTCTCTGCTCTCCTCTGTATGGCTTCCTGTATGGACTGCACTAATGGGCTCCACTGCCTTTCTGTTTCACGTCGGGTGGGGTCCATGAGAAGTACACAAAACACCAGAGGGCAGGGCAAGAGGGAGCTCAGGCTCTTTCCCCTTGGCTTCCTCCCTGCTAGGAAGCAGTAGGCTATTTCTGTCCTCTTACCAAAATCCAGTTTCCATTGAGAGGCCCCTCTTTATATAGAGGGCTCTGCAAAGTTCTAGTAACCACCGTCTCCCCTGACCCCTTCATGCCTAGGAGTGACAACCCCTAACATTTCCAGGCTGAAGGTGCATACCATCTCTTGAGGTTTCCTGAAGCTCTGCCCACATCCTTGTAAATAGTCCCTTTTATTAAACCGTTTTTCCTATTTCCCATTTAGAGTGTGCCGTCTGTCTCTCGGCAGGACCTTGACTGACAGAGTATATATAATAGTATGGCTGCCAGGCTCAATAAGTGTTCACTAGCAAATGTTGATGAGGCATGTTAGAAGCACAGTGATCAATTGAAAAGTGAATTACCCATAGTTAATAAAGTCATAACCATCTCAAGAACGTCTTCCAGTAGGGAAGAATTTTACAGCAACATGACGGCATTTTCATCAGGATTTGCACAAGAGATGGGAACGGGACTTCAGAAAGAAGCAGGCCTTCTGCCTCAGGACTCACCAGCTTTAGAACTGCAAATTCAGAATTAGAAAAAGACATCACAAAATCGCAGCCCTCAGTCTCATTCTGTTAGGTTTGTATTTACCAGCTGCTGAACATAGCTCTTAAGGCATGATTTTATTTAAGATCAGAATATGTTCATTTTCTGAAGAAAGGGAAGAAAAAGTAGATTTTATACTTGACCCTAGGCCCAACATATGTAAATCACTAGATTCTTGGACTGTGTCAGTGATTATGCAGAATCTCAGATCAGGCAGCTGCCGCAAAGCTTTGACAGATGCCAGTGGAATGGAGAAAAAGGACTCCTAGCACATGGCTCTGCACCAAGAAATATCTATTTTTCATCTAGCTAAGTATGGCAGGCACATATTATGAAGTAATAAGCACCATTAAAAACAGTAAGATACATACACACAGACAAGGAAAATTTTTAGGACCTTTCCTAGTGACAAAGCACTATGTGTAATATGTATACAGGTTATATGGTATATCATTTATGGTTAAAGAGAGAGAGAAATAGGTAACTGTGGAGAAAGTTTAGAACTGTACTGCCCAATGGGGGTAGCCATTAGCCACATGTGCCTATTTAAACTCAGATTATATTTCGTGAAATTAATGAAATATAATTAAAAACTCAGTTTCTCAGTCACTCCAGCCACATTTTAAGCACTCAATAACCAAAGGTGGCTAGTGGTTGCTACTATATTAGCACAGATATAGAACATTCCTATCATCATAGAAAGTTCTATTGGACAGCCCTAGCCTAGAAGGATACACAACAAATTAACTGGGGTTACCTCTCGGGAAGAAGACCACATTGGAAGAAGAGATGAAAGGATGTTTTCATTGTTTACTCCATTTATGTCTGTTATTTTGTTTTATTTTTACATGAGAACACATTCATATAATTTATCTACTTTTAAAATAAAATTAAAGAAATATATCCTATCTTGGGAATTCAGAGATGCAGGAAATTTAATCCAGGATCAGGTGTTCCAAGTGTCAGAGAACATGTCTAAAAGGAAAACAGGAGTACTTTACAAAATAACAACTATATTTATAAACTGTTAAATGATATTATTCTCAGGTATATGGAACATTTAAAATTCATCTGAGCTTTTAAAAACAATTCAAATTGTCTTCATAGTATCTACCTTCTATTCATTTTTCCAACATCCAACAAACACTACTTGAGGGCTTGCTGTGTGCCAGGCACTGGTTTTAGGTTCTGAGGATACATCAGGGAACATAAGAAGACCTGAAAAACCCTGCCTTTGTGATCCTTAAAGATAATGAACAACAAAAAAGAATGTGAAATGCATAATATGTTAAAAGGTGATAGTGCTTAGAAAAAATTAAAGGAAGGGGGATAAAAAATGTAGGGGGCTCACCCATAAATAGGACAGCCAAGGGAGTTGATATATGTGTCAATATATAAAGGATCAACTGATCCATGCAGAGAAAGAACACTCCACCTGGCTGCTATGCTGAGGTTTAACTCTCAAAGGTCAAAAGCAGAAGCAAGAGGAAAAATCAAGTGCAAAGGCTCTGAGGCAGTAGCATGCCCAGCTTCTTCCAGGAATAACAAGGAGGCCTGTACGCCTGGAGGAAGTGAACAAAAGTAGTAGGAGATACAGCCAGAGAGGTGAGGTACAAAGGAGATGGGAGACACCCAATGGTATGGGGTGGGGTTTTTAGGATGCTGTAAAGACTGGCTTTCACTGAGAAGATGGAAGCCATCAGAGTTGTGAACAGGGAGTAATATGATCGGAGTCTTAACAGGACCACCTGGCTGCTATGCTGAGGTTTAACCCTCAAAGGTCAAAAGCAGAAGCAAGGAAACCACTAAGGTAACTGGTGTAATCATCAGGCAAGACTAGGTAGATGGAGGCTGGGGCCAGGGTGGGGTGGTGAGAAGTAGTCGGATTCTGGATAGATTTTGAATAAATAAAATTTGTAATTGATTGAATGTAGAATGTATAAGAATGAGAGGAGTCAAGATCACTGCAAAGTTACCAGCCCGAAGAACTAGAAAGATGGCCTTGCCATTTCCTAACATGGGGAAGACACTGGCAGAGTAGGTTTGAGGGTGGGAGGGATAGGCTGGGGAAATCAAGAATTCTGTTCTCACACATTTGGTTTGACATACCTATTAGATCTCCCAGTGAAGACATCAGGTAAGTACTTGGCTTTACAAGTCTGGAGTTGGGGACAGAGAACTAAGCTAGAGAAACAGGTTTAGAAACCATAGGCATATAAATGATATCTAAAGCCACTAGACTAGATTCATCCATTCAGCTCAGAGCATGAGTGCAGGCTGAGGCAAGGTCCTGGTTGTCTAATGAGGACACATTGGTGTATTTATGGCCAACCTCCCCAGACTGCTGCCAGCTCTAAGAAAATGGGGACTTGAACTGTCCTAGTCATTGCTATATCCCTAATTCCTAGGTCAGTACCTGGCAGACAGAAGGTTCTGGGTAAACATTTGTTGAATGGAGGAATTTAGAATCAATGGAGAGAATAATTACTGATAAAGAACTGGAGAGGGAATTATTGATAATGATTAAGCTGAATAAGAAATACAATTACCAGTATTTCCTATCTTTTTCTTATCATCATGATATATACTACAGAAAACTTGGGAAAATAAATAAAGAAAAGCAAAACTCACCAATAATTCTACTTCCCAAATATAACCATTGTTAGCACTTTCTAGATTTCTTTTAGGCCTTTCTGATGTATTATGCATACATATTAACAACTTTGGAATCTTAACTACACGGACACTTTTTTCCACTCAGTATGTCAGGATTACTCTGTCATGTAGTCTTCAACTTCCTATTTTTAAGGGTGTTATCTGGTGGTTCCATACCCCATTTTTCCCTAGCCCTGAGCCTCAAATTCCCAAGCATGATTCTTTTAGGCAAGACAATGAAAAGCAAGGGCATCATATCCCAAAGATAGGATGTTAAAATTAAAAAGACAGGAGGGAAGCAGCAGCACCTGACTTATCTGTTCATTTTTCTATTTTGAAAGTTTGCAAGTGGCACCAGAAAATACAATATAGGTGAAGGAAGTTGAATCATGAAGGGAGAAGCCCTAGTTGGCCTGGAGGCAAGCGCTGGTTGGTGCAGGTCCTGAGAGGCGAGATTAGCAGGTATCCCCAAATGAGACAGAATAGCCCATGGTTAAATTGAGCTATAAGATAAATGTGAAGAATAGCCCGTTCATTAAAGTTATTTCCTTTTCCAAAGGTTCTGGGTAACTGGTCACCCACTATGCTTAGCAGCCTCCTCTGGGCTTGGGCCCACCCCACACTAATGACATCGGGCTCCAGCAGGGTGTATAATGAGACCCAAGCTGCTCAAATGCACCAGCCATAGCCACTTCATGACATCCCCCACCCTCTCAGGAATCAAGGCTTCTGCAAAATCACATCACTATTGTTTTTAATAGACTATTTTTTAGAGAAGTTTCAGGTACACAGCAAAATGAGCAGAAGGTACAAATTATTTCCCATTTAACTCACTAATTCTGATAGCTATAAGGCATTCCACTGAATAGAAAAACCATAATTTATTTAAATCTCTCTCTGTTGTTGAATATTAAGTTGTTTATGTTTTACTAATATAAATAACATTCTAAACATAGTTCTGAACCTCTGATTATTTCCTTAGGATAGATGCCTAGGAACTGAATTACTTAGGCCAGGGGTATGAACATTTTTAACGATAAATATTTGTAGAACATTTTAACATGTATTGGTAAATTAGCTTCTACAAAAACTGTCTCATTTATACTCACATTACAATGTATGAAAGCACCTAGCTTGCTGCCATCTCACCGGCTCTGAGTATTATCTTTGTAATTTTATAGACCAAAAAATGGCATCACGCTGTTTCAATTTGCATTATTTTGATTACAAAAAAGACTGAACGTTTTTCAAATGTTTATTAGCCATTTGTATTTTCTTCTGAGAATAATCTGTCCTTGGCTCATTTTTCTATTGTTGAGGATGAGTATTTTGAAGTTAGTTAAAAGCAAAAGCAGAGCACAGTTTAAAAAATTATCCTAAATATCTTGAAAAAAATATTATTTTCCAACTTTATCTAAAGTTCCCTCCTAAGAGGTCCATTTTTTAAACCCATGTCTGAACACCTGCATCTAGGTCAGAGGAGCAATTACTGCCCTTCCAGTGACCAGAGATCAGAAATTGTATCATGTCCTGGGGATCTGGGCTTCCTTAACACACTGACCACCCATAAGCGGTAAGCCCCCCACACCCTTGTGCCATCTTCTGAAATGTACTGTAAGTAATACTACATTTCACTTATTCTAAAAATGTACATTTTCTCCCACATTTTAACGTCTCTGAGATTGGGAGAGGGTCTTACAAGAAATGTCTGAAAATCAGTGTCGGCAACTTTCTGACATTGTAACATCCTTGCAATGGGACACCATCTCATAATTAATGGCATCTTAGATTCCTGAAATGCAGAGATGCTACTGGCAATAGAAAATAATCATTTTTACCTACAGATTTAAAAATACCAGACCCTAAATGAATTTGTCTTAGGCAATTGAGCTTAAGGAGTTTATAATGAATATCAGTAACAACCTTATATTTTATTCATATCCCATCTCCTTCCCCAAAGGACTTGAGGTGACTTCAAAAAAATAAAATTTGTAAGTTTAATAGTTACAAGATCTGGGCTGAGGGAGGAAATACGGTTTTCAACAAAAATCAGAGGCGAAATGAGCATCCAGGAATACCTCTCCCAGTTCTCTACACTTCGGGCAGGTCACAAAAATGACTTGGAGCTCTCAGCAGTCAAAGCAAAGAGAAAGACAAAGTTAATATTGTCCGTAAGCAAAAAACAAAATAGCTACTGAGGAGAAGCACAGCACTTCCTGATGCCGGATTTCATAGAAATTCCTCCAGCAGTGCTTCCATAAGGGGCATGCTGGGGGATGCTCTGTGGTGGAACTAACATACTCAACAACAACACCCTGATAAAGAAATTCCTGTTTCTTTTTAAAGGTTTTATTATTTATTTGAGAGAGAGAGAGAGAGAGAAAGAGAGCGCTCACAAGCGGGGGGGGGGGTGCAGAAGGAGGAGCAGACTCCCCGCTGAGCAGGGAGCCTGACTCAGGGCTTGACAGGAGCCCAGGACCACGGGCCTGAGCCAAAGGCAGACGCTTAACCAACTGAGCCACCCAGGCGCCCCAAGACAATCTTGTTTTTTACGTTTGTCTCTGTGGCACCCTCCACGCAAGGTGGAGTCTCAGAACCAAAAAGCAATTCAAAAGAGCATTTCTAGAAGAGGCCAAACATGCAGTCTGAAAATGCGGTTCTCTCCCTCACTGCTGGCTCCAAGGACAGAATCTAGAATATGGAGACCACAACTCTGATGTGGGATGGGCAAGGCAATCCGTTAGAAAGCAACACCGGTGCTTAGATTTATTTTTCCAAGCTAAAAACCACGAAGCAGGCGCACCTCGGTGGCTCCGTCGTTACGCGTCTCCCTCCGGCTTAAGCCATCATC
>NW_027397703.1:14323-19466 GCF_003265705.2 Callorhinus ursinus
TTTTCAAGTTAAAAAACAAGAAGCAGGGGCACCTGGGTGGCTCAGTCGTTAAGCGTCTGCCTTCGGCTTAAGTCATGATCCCAGGGTCCCGGGATCGAGCCCCGCATCGGGCTCCCGGCTCCGCGGGAAGCCTGCTTCTCCCTCTCCCACTCCCCCTGCTTGTGGTCCCTCTCTCGCTGTGTCTCTGTCAAATACATAAATAAAATCTTAAAAAAAAAACAAGAAGCATTACTGATACCTAATTCTAAGGTGTGGATTTATACTGGTGCCCTATCTCTGTCAACATAAAGTCTATGAGGTGTCCTCAAGGAAGAACGTAAGTTGTACAATTGAGAAAAGGGTGGCCTGGATCCCCTGGCATGTGCATTTGCTTTCAGCTTATTGTAATATAGTGTGGTTTGCCTGGGCCTGGATAAGGGCATTTGTAGATTATATTACCCAGTTTTAACTAAACCAATGCTCGCAAGATCACCAAGTGGCTTAAAGCATTTCCCACAATGAAATAGGAACACAAAAAATAATACAAGCCTAGATGAACAACAAGAACGTGGCAGAGCTGACCCTTCTAGTCCTTGCAGGAGTCTTGCATCAGCCACATTATCAGGTGTGAACAATGAAGACCTAATCAGATCCAGAGGAAGACATCTGAATCGACCATTAACACAAAGGAGACTATTTCAAATATCCATTCCCGTTAACATTAAACTTCACCTGGAGCGTCTACTGTACCTTGAGATATCAGGTAATGATCATATGAAGCTACTGTACTTACCATGATACTGAAAAGCAAAGCATCCAGAACATGAAGACCAACCTCTATGATTTTTTTCAGCAGTGTTTCAAGACATGATACTCAACCAGTCCTTTACAAAATACTGTGGCATACAATGATAAATGTGAGAAGCCTTTTCAAATTTCCCTAATTCAATAAAGAAAAACCAAAAGTCTCATACCACTGCAGAAACATCTGCTCTTCATGCCACAATAAAATGGGCTGCTCTAGTATGTGGGGAAAAAAGTGATGTCAAACTAAAATGAATTCTTTTGTCAGTCAAATATATTTAGAAGACATATAGAAAACATTGCTGCAGACTGGAAGAAACAAGCATTAGAACAAATTATGCAGTGTGGGAGGTTTGCTATACAGTTGGATGGAAGTACAGATATTTCTAACATGTCGCAGCTTGAGGTATTTGCTAGATTCTATTTCAATAATAACCCCCCCTTTTTTTTTCTGAGCCGCTAAAGGAAAGATGTTCCAAAGAAGATTTTCCAAAGAAAGATATTCCAAAGAAGACTGTGCAAAGTGGATGACTTCTTTAATAAAAACAATATTTTAGGGTCACCTGGCGTCTCAGTCAGTTAAGCGTCTGCCTTCGGCTCAGGTCATGATCCCAGGATCCTGGAATCGAGTCCCGAGTCAGGTTCCCTGCTCAGCGGGGAGCCTGTTTCTCCCTCTCCCTCAGTACCCCCACTCCCACCCCTGTGCCCGCTCATGCTCTCTCTTGCTCTTTCAAATAAGAAAAGCTTTAAAAAAAATTTTTTTTACAAGAAAAAAAAACACGTTAAGTATACCTACCAATGAAGAAACAGCATTGCTGTTAGACCCCAAATTCCCACCAATTTGAGAAATACCTCTCTGTCTTCTTTTCAATACCCTTCCTCTATTGGATCTCTAAATTTTGTTCCTTGGGATTCCATCCTGGAAGACTGGGTGGTAATGTAGATTGATTTAACCAGATCTCACGCAGAGATAGGCAGACACAGGGAGGATTCCTTTAGCTTTAATTACAGCTTTTCTATTTTTCTTCCCTTAAAAAAACCTCATAGGATGGTTCAGGGCCAGTCATTTCCTAGAATTTGCCCTACAGCATTATCCGGAGGCACTCTTGCTAGCTAACCAGTTCCATCCACTTCCTTCTGAGTCCGGAAGCGGACTGTGAGGCATGGCCATTGTTATAAAACACATATAGATTGGACACCATGGCTTTTAAGTCACAAATAACCTGACTAGGACTAGACTGGTCCTAGAAGTAACTTCCAGGTCTTACCTGTGCTCTCTTTGGGGCTGGGTACTGACCCCTGGAGCACAGTGAAGCTCTCTTAATGGCCAAGAGCTGTAATTGTAGGTAGGAACTGACACTGTTCCTGAGAAATGTTATCTGTGAGGTCACCAGGATTGTTTGGAAATGGGCATTTGGTTGTAGAGTGTACCCTCTCTCCATTACCGTGGTCAGAATATCTTTCAACATTGTATTAAAGAACAATACACATACAGAAACATGCACATATCCTAAGGGTGTAACTCCAAACTTTCACAAAATGAGCATATGCAGCACCCGGATCAAGTAACCAACCAATGCCAGCATCCGTCCTGTGCTCTCTCAGCTATCCTGACGTCTAAACTCACAGACTGGTGTGCTTACTTTTAAAATGCTTCATGGATAATGGAATCATGTGGTGTATATTCTTTTGCGTCCAGCTTCTTTCATTCAATATTATGTTTGTGAGATTTATCCGTATTTTTGCCGGTGGCTGTAGATTCTTCTTTTCCATTGCTGTGTAGCAATTCATTGTGTGAAAATACAACAGTTTATCCATTCTACTTCTGCTGGGGATTTGGGTCATTTCCAGTTGGAGTTATTATAAATAATGCTGCTAAGACCATCCTAATACGCATGTTTTGTGGCCATATGTACAAATTTACTACAAGACTTGTGGGGTCAAAAATACTTACTTTGAAGTTCTAAATTTACTACCAAGAGCCTAGCCATCTTAATTGTTTCCATTCCTGATCCCGAAGGCGGACAATGTGACACAGGAGAGCTAAATACAGCATTTGTCAAAGTGCACGCAAAAACACCTTGCTTCCGACTCACCTGGAAGCGTGAGCAGGTGACTCTCTGCTCACTGATGTTGGGGAACTGGGTGTAGTGGAAACAGGGGGCTTTAGAAGTCAGACAAAACTCATTTGAGATCCCAGCTTTATCAGTTAGTACTTGATCTTTGGGGAATCACTTAATTCTTGGTTTCCTTATTTATCACACAGAGAATACTAATTCTTACTTCACAGGTCTGCACCCCGCGTTAGACGAGGGAACATGGAAAAGGCACCAGCACCAGGACCTAACACAGTGTACACTATTTCCCCCATTTGCCCACAGAGGACAATGAGTGAGACCCCTAGTCTTAAGTCCAGCATAGAATAATTCCCTTTTAACTAAATAATGCGGACGTACGAGAGAATTCAGTATCATGTGACTGTGCCTACGGTCAATATCAGGCGGACTAGAGATAAGCACAGAAGCCTGCCTGTACCAGGAACAGGCTTTCCACATCATTCACGACACTTCTATTAACCCATTATTATTATTGTTCTTCTTAAAAGCCAGCTTAAAGAGACATCAGCACACTGTTACATGGATGTCAAGTTCAATGTGCATGAATTACTCAGTGGAAAACAAAAACACCAAGTCAGAGACTTGGGTGGGAGGGTGGAGAGGATATGAAAATGAATCGGGCTCACTGTGCCGGCCCCGTGTGGCCTGGCACATTATTACACAGGTGCACACTAACTGGGCTTGTGGCTTTATTTTCTAATCACTGTGTTTTCAAGTGTGCCTTCCAGATTTGTTGAGTGTTCAACTGTCTCTTTATCCCCAAGCAGGGTCAGCTTCCCCAGCCTCCCCTACAACCTGTCTCATGCTGGGATAAAGAGGAAGGTAGAAATGTTAAAACAATAATGCTATGGTCTGAGGCTAGCAACGGGTAATCAGATCCTAGCAAGGCAGAGGCTGTTACCTGGGAGATTATTGCAAGAAAATAGGCCTCGCTTGCAATGACTTGGTTTGCTCCTACCTTCCTTGCTTTCTCCTTTTCCTCTCTCCCCCAGCCATCAGACGGAATATATCTTTTTTCTACATTCTCTTTTCACCAAGAGGCACCTAGAAGCTTTCACCAAGGTGCATGAGTGAAAGACTCAAGAGTTTCAAGCCTATGGCCCGAGCCACCGTTGGACTTTAACCAGAAGCATTAAGTGTAGACGACTAGAGAAGGCCCCCAGAGCTCAATGCCATACTGCCATGCCTCAAAGAAAACCCAGTATTTCAAACTTCAGTATTATGAAATCAATTAGGTTATTGTTCACATTAAGAGATTCAACCTAGGTTAATCTGAACAATGACTAGAATGTTCAGCATGTGATTCAGAACACTTTCTGAAGAAGCATCTGAAGAATAAAGTGGGAGATAACAGGTTTGTACAACACTAATGTAAAGTTCCAGAGTATTTCGCAAACATTTGTTATTCATATGTAGCCGATGTGTCCTGACATAAGATCATTCAACCTGTTTTTACCCCAAATGGATAAAACCAAAAGGAGGGGAGGGGTGGGGTGGCCCTGATTTGTGAGAAGAGCATGAGATCAAACAGAACGCACTGGGGTGGAGTATGTTCCATGGCTAGGGAAGCTAGAATCACCATCTTGGAGCTGGGAAAGATCATCTCTTCAGCCCATCGTGGGTGACAGAATGGAGGTCCAGGGAGGAGAAGTGATTGGCTTAAGCCCACACAGTAAGTCAACGGCAAAACTCAAGTCGGAATGAGACTGTGGGCTCCAGCAAGCAAAGACCAGGCTGCAGCATACTTGTCTTGCCAGGCCCCAGCCCTTACACTGTGGGCCAGCCCAGCTCCCCCTGGAGCTCCCAATCTAAATCTGCCTTGATCTTGGGGGTTGGTGTGGAGTCCCAGAAGCCATAAGGGAATGGATCCACTCCCTCTCACTGGAACCACATCTCATCAGGAGCCACTCAGCCTTCCCACCCTTCCCTAGCCCCACCCCTAGCCCGGAGGCCTCTGGAAAACCCTGGGGTTGGACCCAACTTCTCAGGCTATCCTATACTTACACTTCTGCACCTGCCAGAACCTAGCACTAACTTCACCTCCACCTTCACAGAGAAGACTGAAGCTATCAGATAAGAGAGGCTTTCAACCAACATTCAATACCCTCTCCCTTTAAAACTCCTTACCCAAGGGTGGCTGGGTGATAGACATTGGGGAGGGTATGTGCTATGGTGAGCGCTGTGAATTGTGCAAGACTGTTGAATCACAGATCTGTACTTCTGAAACAAATAATGCAACATAT
>NW_027397704.1:0-14221 GCF_003265705.2 Callorhinus ursinus
ATGCACAAACAATGAATCATGGAACACTACATCAAAAACTAATGATGTAATGTGGTGATTAACATAACAATAAAAAATTAAAAAAAACTAGTCAAGTGAATTTTTTGGTTTCCCAGTGCATGTAAAAGTTATGTTTAGGGGCACCTGACTGGCTCAATTGGTAGAGCGTGCGACTCTTGATCTCAGGGGTGTAAGTTCAAGTCCCGAGCTGGGTGTAGAGATTACTTAAAAAAAAAAAAAGTTATGTTTACACTATACTGTAGTATATTAAGCATGCAATAGCATTATATCTAAAAAAACTTCTATGTATATGCCTTAATTAAAAATAACACCTGATAGTAAAAATTGCCAACTGTCATCTGAGGTTTCAGTGAGTCATAATTGCTTATCACAGATCACCCTAACATATAGAATAATGAAAAAGTTTGAACTCTTGCAAGAATGACCAAAGTGTGACAGAGACACAAAATGAGCGAATACTGTTGGAAAAATAGCGCCCACTGACTCGTCTACACAGGGTTACCGCAAACCTTCAATCTGTAAAAACAAACAAACAAAACAAAAAACCCCTGCAGCATCTGTGAAGCACACGGAAGCGAAGTGCAACGAAACGAGGTATGCCTGAGCTCTCGGGATGGTCCTTCATAGGTCTTTTTCAATCTCTAGGCATCTCTGGTATAAAGGAGTTAATGAATCAACAAACGTTTAGCGTAGAGCCCAGGCTCTTTAAGGTACCCTTGGAGAAACGTTTTTTGTTTGTTTGTTCTAAAGATTTTGTTTATTTATTTGAGAAAGAGAGAGCACATGAGAGGGGGGAGGGTCAGAGGGAGAAGCAGACTCCCTGCTGAGCAGGGAGCCTGATGCGGGACTCGATCCCAGGACTCCAGGATCATGACCTGAGCTGGAGGCAGTCGCTTAACCAACTGAGCTACCCAGGCGCCCCATCAGAGAAACATTTTTAAAACGCATTAAAAATGATAATAATTATAATAGCCTAGGCTTGTATAAGCCTTCACAGTTTAAAAACTGCTTTGGTGTTTTGAACCAAATCTTGTCACCCCCGAAAACTTGTGAAGCAGGCAGGTATCAATGTTCGTACTGACACAAAATGAAACAGATTCAGATCGTTCTCCTGACTTGCACAAAGCTGTAGAGCTAGGAGATGGCAGGCCTGGGACTCCATTTCCTGCTCTTTTACCTGCTTACTTTGGTTGGTCCAGTTTCTCAGTATAGGTGTTTATCCTTCTTGCACTGTGCTATAAATCTCTAGATTCAACTTTCCGATTGAAAGTGCTCAAGTAATGATGGGCCTACTCTGCTACTTTATTTTTTAAGATTTTATTTAGTTATTTGACAGAGAGAGACGGAACACAAGCAGGGGGAGTGGGAGAGGGAGAAGCAGACTCCCCACCAAGCAGGGAGCCCGACGTGGGGCTTGATCCCAGGATGCTGGGATCATGACCTGAGCTGAAGGCAGACGCTTAACCGACTGAGCCACCCAGGTGCCCCTCTGCTACTTTAAAGGTCAGGACAGGGCCCACTCAGAGAACAAGAAGTACAGCCTCACCTGGTGTTCCTAAGCGGGCCTGAGCAATGGTCAATTTTTCATGGGGTGCTTGGCACTGGCAGCTGGTTTCATCGGCAAATGGGGCAGGTGCAGTCAGGGTCTAGAAGGGAAAAAGAGAAAGGGAATATAGTCTGACAAACTTTCCTTTGGCATTATCTTCCCCTGAAGGCTTGGTTCTTTGGTGAAGAAGCAGAATATAGCCACTGAGTCTTTCAGAAAAATATTATACCATTAGAGATAAAAACAGGGACTTTGTCACTGAAACCTTTTTTTTTTTTTTTTTTTGACTGATGCTGAGAAATCATGAGAGTGCTGCACTCTCTACTATATGCCAGGTACCAAAGGAGGTACTCTTGACAGGTTCTCTCTTCTTGGTCCTGCAACAGCCTAGGATGGCTACATTCTCCTATCCTTCCATAATATAGGAGAATACCATCTCTACTTCACAGAAAAGGCAACTGAGGCCCCGCAGGATGATGAAATATGCTAAGTCATGCCCTTGGAAAGTCACAGTGCTCGGCTTTGACATTTCACAACCACCCAGGGCAGACCGCAAGGCTTTAGACTTACCCACAGCCCGGGGTACTCGGCGGGAAGAAATGCCATACTCAGAAGTGTGGCAGACATCGCCCGTATTTCACACACACCAGCCCGGCCAATCACAAACTCAGATGTCACTTCAGTGCAAGGGCCAAAGCCGTTATCCGTGCCCCAGGAGGGCCTAGGGCCCAGCCTTTCTGGCGGGCTGCAGATAACTGCTCCTGCGGTAGCTCCAACCGCCACGGCCACGGCCACAGCCACGGCCACGGCCACAGCCAGCTGGAGGCCCCGCCCCAGGCAGCCTGGGTTGGGGCTCTGGGGAGCGCTGGGAGAGAGATGTAGTCACTTGGAAGACTGCCCAGGAAGTGGCTCTGCAGCTTTTAGTCAGCCTCTTAAAATGAAAACCTCACTCTCTCCAGAGGAAGACAAAGGGAGCGGTGTTTTTGTAAACAGGGCAAGTGCAGTCCAGGGTTGTCCGTGTGTCGTCTCGGAACTCTGGCATTATCGTGGGCATCACTCCATCAGCTCCGGTACTGTTGAAGCTGAAGGTGACTAGTCACTGTCCACAGTACTCATAGTGCTGCATGTATTGTTGCTCAGAGACAGACACAGGTGTTCCTTAACTGGGGAAGACGACTGAAGAATGATGCACACGTTTGAAGAGGGGCCGTGACCCACTTCTGCCAGTCATTAGCCACTCACTCATTCATCAATCATTCATTCACTCATTCGACTGTATGTCAGGCGCGGTCTTAGAACTGGAGCTAGCAAGTAGGGGGAAGACCAGTTCCAGTCGTGGAAGAGCCCGGGGCCCTTCTGCACTGCCAAGAAGCTATCCTTGCCCCACCCCCACCCCCCTCCCCATTGTAGCACCTTCCTCCTGGAAGCTGGAGTCCTTCCCCAGACTGGTTTGGAGACTTTCCAGTTGCCTGAGACTTTCTTAACCCCCACCTTCCTGTTCAGAGCTCTGAAAGTAAACCAAGACTGGGGACATTGGTTCAGGACATGGGTCCATTGTTGGTCCTTTTCCAGATCCAGTAAGGTGACCTCGTGGGCCACGGTGGGTCAGAGCAGCATTTGTAATATAGCCAAGGGGTGCAGTGACAGGAACAGAGACTGTTCCCACAGACCGCGGTTCAAATCCCCTTACCAGTACTTACGGGCTGTGTGTTCTAATTTGATTCTTCTGACCGAAAAGAACCAACTCTCCTTCAAGACAGCTCAAGAGATGAAGGATTATTTTAAGTCTCTCCCAGCATAGAAATTGTTGGGGGGGGGGGCGAGTAGGAAAGGTGCAGAGTCTGGCTCCAGGGTGCGGAGCACCTGGCTGCTCCCTGCACGTGACTCTCTCTGTCCCACTCCCATTTCCCCTATACCCATCCACTACACTCAAGTCTCTGCAGGCCTCTACTCCCCTATACCCAGCAGCTCACATGTGACAACTGGCCTCCCTTCCTAACATTCACTCATCAACTTCTCAGTCTTTCTGCCTCAGCTCCAACCAACTTACTGCTTCTTTCCATGTTTCCCCACTCAGATTCCTAAGGGAGAATCAAACTGGTGGAGCTCATCTTTTCAAAGCAGGACACAACCAGAATAGGCTGGCATCGAATCAGACACCCACATGGGGCCCAAAGGCTGTGGCTGGTAAAGGGACAAGGAATGGCGAGGGAGGCCACGGGTGGCCTGTCTTTGCCCCTTTAGCAGGTGCTGTCTTCAGGACAAGAAATATGTTTGACTTTGTGTAATTTTAAGAGGGGCGCCTGGGTGGCCGGCTCTTGATTTTGGCTCATGTCATGATCTCATGGGTCATGGGATCGAGCCCCACCTCAGGTTCCCTGCTTAGCAGGGAGTCTGCTTGGAGATTCTCTCTCTCTGCCCCAACTCACATTCTTTCATTCTCTCTCTCTCTCAAATAAATAAATCTTAAAAATAATAAGGGGCACCTGGGTAGCTCAGTCCATTGAGTATCCAACTCTTAATTTCAGCTCAGGTCATGATCTCAGGGTTGTGAGACTGAGCCCCACATTGGGCTCCCCACTTAGCAGGGAGTCTGCTTGAGATTCTCTCTCTCCCTCTTCCTCCGCCCCCCCCACCAAAAAATAAATCAATCAATCTTTATAAATAAATAAATGGATGGATGGATGGATAGATGTTCCTTAGTTGAAGTTCAGTTCCATCTGTAAAATGGGTACCTATCTCATAGGGTTGTTGTAAAACAAAGAAATAATGTGTATAAAGTACCTGGTAATCAATTGTGGCAATTATCATTTCTGTTAGTATTTATTATTATATATCATAATATATAATACTATATATTATAATAATAGATAATGTAGTTCCCCCTAGAAACAAAGCAAACTGACTCATGAGTGAACTTTTAGGACACAACCTAAATAGGTAAATGGATTGGCAAATGGGGTTAGCTTTGATTAATGATTCATTAACCTTTAATATACATGGACAATGAATCTTTTTCACATGATCTAAAATAAATTACTAGTGGGAGATCTTTTATGTGCTAGGTGCAAAGTTTATTGAAAAGATAAGGTGTTGCCATTTTCCAAGAAAGGTGTGTTCTAGAGGGTGTGAAATCTGGTAAGTAAAGCAGAGACAGAGAAAGTTGTAAAGTAACGGTAGTTACTCAAAGGTAAAGAAAAAGGTTTATATGTACTCTGTATTTTTTCTTAATTATTGTGGCCCAGAAGTAGGAAAAAGAAAGAAGCAAAGAGACTGAAGGTAGACAGAGTTCATAAATGAGCTATGTGTGCATGTGTACACGTATGTCCTTGTGAGCATGTGATCATATTTAACAGCAGCTGACAGGGAGAAGGGCTATTTCTTGGTATGTACAAGGCAGTGTGCTTGGAATGGGGAGAATGCAAATATTATGAATGAGCCACAGACTTGTTGTGAACATTGCCAGAACATTGCCTTCCAAAATGAGGCAGATTACCCCCTCAGTTGAGAGTCAGGTTCTACATTCAGCAAGACCTTGGTTAAGGCCCAGCCACCAACAACCAGCCCTGTGACTTCAGCCAACATTTTTTCAGTCCAAACACCCCAGAATTCCTTCTCTGAGCCAGAACAAATCATCTGATTTACAAGGAATCTGAAGCTACTCAGATGCTGTCTCCTCCACCTACAAGGGGCAAACCAACCGTAGGAAAATAAGAGTAAGATAACCAGAGGCTCCAGGGAGAGGCAGGGACTGGTCCAACCTGGACTCCAAGCTATCTATAAATCTATCTACCCACCTATACCAGCCTGCTGAGGACCCAGGCCCCCATCTCTTCCTTACCATTTGCCAGAGCTGGGATGGTTCCAGGGATCCTCTGGGTCTAATCCCTAAGACAGACATAAAACTGAGGCTCAATAATGTAATATAATAGCTAAATCTTTGAGTTCCTATATAGTGCCATGCAACCATCTACACACTAAGCACTTTAAATGTATTAGCTCATTAGCTTTTCCAACTCTAAGATAGATGCTATCTCCACTGGACTCTACAGAACCTGTCTTCAACAGAGACACCAAAATGGCAACACGAAGTAACATCAGTGTTACATCCCTCAGACTCAGTTACCTTTCTGGCTCCCTTTGAACTGAGGAAACTCTCAGGATTCTTAGACAATTAGGATAGAGGGGCCTCACAAAGGAGACAATGGACTTCTGGTAATTAGCGAAGGGGGGGTGCAAACGATTAATTGAAAAAACCAAAGGACGGGACCATATGTTTCACCCAGATGTGGTGTAGTAGGTCAGATGACTGACATATCATTAGTTACTGGCCAGCCATAGCTCAGACCCCACATCAGCCAGATCACATTGTTGAATGTTTCCTAACATCTGCTATGTGTTTCATATGATGCTAGATGTTTGGAGGGTGCATAAGTAGGAGAAAAATAAAAGAAGGAACAGAATTAGCTCTGGGACAGCAATCCTCAAAGGTGAAGGGTGGCCTTTTTAGAATGGGAGGAGGTAGGAGTTTGAAAAGGCATATTCAATTTTCAGTAATTTCATACCTGGAAAAAAACCCTACCTTTTTAACATACAAATCATAGAAATTAAGCCTCTGAACTGGTAGAGATCATCAGAGGATAGACTATGCCCCTCCCCATGTAGCCATATTCTAAATTCAGGGTTGGGGAGTCACATGAAATTTTTATGTTTAGCAGCAAAGACAAAGGATTTTAAAGGGTTAAGAAGCCCTGGCCCCCTGCCCTGAACCTCATATGTGCAAGGACCTTGCCAGACCGCAGACTGGGGAGCTCTAGTGCAATTAAACTTCTTACTACCTGATTTAGGGTTTCAGAACACCCAGTCACCGCATGTGAGTATGTTGCCTATTTATCATATAGGTTCTGGTAATGTCAACTGTAGGGTATCATACCAAAGCCATATTCCCATCATGCTTTTTTTAAAAAGATTTATTTATTTGAGAGAGAGTGAGTGAGGGTGAGTGGGGGGAGGGGCAGAGGAAGAGAGAATCTCAAGCAGACTCCCCACTGAGCACAGAGCCTGATGCAGGGCATGGTCCCAGGCCCCCAAGATCATGACCTGAGCTGAAATCAAGAGTCCGCCACTTAACCAATTAAGCCACCCAGGCACCCCAGCCATGCTTTTTAAAGGGAAAGACTTTAGACGTTGGGCATTTCATTTGCAGAATGTGTTCAATTAGACATTGTCAAATATTTACTTAAAAGTTATTAGACATTACAAGGGGCGCCTGGCTGGCTCAGTCGGAAGAGCAAGCAACTCTTGATCTTGGGGTCATGAGTTCAAGCCCTATACTGGGTGTAGAGATTGCTTAAACTTTTTTTTTTTTTAAAGCTATTAGACGGGGCGCCTGGGTGGCTCAGATGGTTAAGCGTCTGCCTTCAGCTCAGGTCATGATCTCCAGATCCTGGGATTGAGCCCTTCTTCCTCTGCCTCTCCCCACTGCTCCTGCTCACTCGCGTGCTCTCTCTCTCTCTCTCTCTCTCTCTCTCTCTCTCTCTCTATATATATATATATATATATATATATACACACATATATATCTGTCTCAAATAAATTCTTTAAAAAAAGCTATTAGATGTTACATAAAATATACAATGCAAACATCCGAGTGCAAAAAAAGGTCAGTAGAACCTGTACTTAAGCAACGTGCATCGGTGGACCAGACAGTAAGCTGACCAACCAATCAGAATGTAGCATAGTACTGCTGATGCCGACGGCCAGCTGCAGAATTGCTTGTTTATGCTAAGCTTTTTTTTTTTTAAGATTTTATTTATTTGTCAGAGAGAGAGAGGGGGCATGCACACAAGTAGAGGGAGGGCGGGGCTCGATCCCAGGACCCTGGGATCATGACCTGAGCTGAAGGCAGATGCTTAACCGACTGAGCCACTCAGACATCCCCTATGCTAAGCTCTTCTTAACTGCAATAGGACAATCCACTCATAGAGGCCTGAGTTCAAATCTTAGCTCCATTATTTAATATCCATTTGTTTTTAAATATGATTTTTAAAAAACTGCTGGTCCTGGGGCTCAGTACGTTAAGCAGCCCACTCTTGATGTCATCTCAGGTCATGATCTCAAGGTGGTGGGATCGAGTCCCCCTCCCTCCACTCCACCCTCAGCAGGGAGTCTGCTTCTCTCCTTCTCCCTCTCTACCCCCCACCCCCCTGCTCACGCGCTCTTACTACCACTTTCTCTCAAATAAATCTTTAAAAATTGCTGCTCCTTAACCTCTCT
Organism: Callorhinus ursinus; assembly: GCF_003265705.2. Lineage (NCBI taxonomy): Eukaryota > Metazoa > Chordata > Mammalia > Carnivora > Otariidae > Callorhinus > Callorhinus ursinus. The sequence continues at coordinate 7,844 of NW_027397704.1, forward strand.
AACCTTCAGTAACTTCACCTATAAAAGGGAGATAATTAATGTTCTACATCATGAAGCTGTTGTAAGGAGTAAATGAAATGATGTATGTATGAGTAATATCTTCCTTCTATTTCTCCAGAATCTACTCTCTTCTGGACCCTTCTCTGCTCTCCTCTGTATGGCTTCCTGTATGGACTGCACTAATGGGCTCCACTGCCTTTCTGTTTCACGTCGGGTGGGGTCCATGAGAAGTACACAAAACACCAGAGGGCAGGGCAAGAGGGAGCTCAGGCTCTTTCCCCTTGGCTTCCTCCCTGCTAGGAAGCAGTAGGCTATTTCTGTCCTCTTACCAAAATCCAGTTTCCATTGAGAGGCCCCTCTTTATATAGAGGGCTCTGCAAAGTTCTAGTAACCACCGTCTCCCCTGACCCCTTCATGCCTAGGAGTGACAACCCCTAACATTTCCAGGCTGAAGGTGCATACCATCTCTTGAGGTTTCCTGAAGCTCTGCCCACATCCTTGTAAATAGTCCCTTTTATAAAACCGTTTTTCCTATTTCCCATTTAGAGTGTGCCGTCTGTCTCTCGGCAGGACCTTGACTGACAGAGTATATATAATAGTATGGCTGCCAGGCTCAATAAGTGTTCACTAGCAAATGTTGATGAGGCATGTTAGAAGCACAGTGATCAATTGAAAAGTGAATTACCCATAGTTAATAAAGTCATAACCATCTCAAGAACGTCTTCCAGTAGGGAAGAATTTTACAGCAACATGACGGCATTTTCATCAGGATTTGCACAAGAGATGGGAACGGGACTTCAGAAAGAAGCAGGCCTTCTGCCTCAGGACTCACCAGCTTTAGAACTGCAAATTCAGAATTAGAAAAAGACATCACAAAATCGCAGCCCTCAGTCTCATTCTGTTAGGTTTGTATTTACCAGCTGCTGAACATAGCTCTTAAGGCATGATTTTATTTAAGATCAGAATATGTTCATCTTCTGAAGAAAGGGAAGAAAAAGTAGATTTTATACTTGACCCTAGGCCCAACATATGTAAATCACTAGATTCTTGGACTGTGTCAGTGATTATGCAGAATCTCAGATCAGGCAGCTGCCGCAAAGCTTTGACAGATGCCAGTGGAATGGAGAAAAAGGACTCCTAGCACATGGCTCTGCACCAAGAAATATCTATTTTTCATCTAGCTAAGTATGGCAGGCACATATTATGAAGTAATAAGCACCATTAAAAACAGTAAGATACATACACACAGACAAGGAAAATTTTTAGGACCTTTCCTAGTGACAAAGCACTATGTGTAATATGTATACAGGTTATATGGTATATCATTTATGGTTAAAGAGAGAGAGAAATAGGTAACTGTGGAGAAAGTTTAGAACTGTACTGCCCAATGGGGGTAGCCATTAGCCACATGTGCCTATTTAAACTCAGATTATATTTCGTGAAATTAATGAAATATAATTAAAAACTCAGTTTCTCAGTCACTCCAGCCACATTTTAAGCACTCAATAACCAAAGGTGGCTAGTGGTTGCTACTATATTAGCACAGATATAGAACATTCCTATCATCATAGAAAGTTCTATTGGACAGCCCTAGCCTAGAAGGATACACAACAAATTAACTGGGGTTACCTCTCGGGAAGAAGACCACATTGGAAGAAGAGATGAAAGGATGTTTTCATTGTTTACTCCATTTATGTCTGTTATTTTGTTTTATTTTTACATGAGAACACATTCATATAATTTATCTACTTTTAAAATAAAATTAAAGAAATATATCCTATCTTGGGAATTCAGAGATGCAGGAAATTTAATCCAGGATCAGGTGTTCCAAGTGTCAGAGAACATGTCTAAAAGGAAAACAGGAGTACTTTACAAAATAACAACTATATTTATAAACTGTTAAATGATATTATTCTCAGGTATATGGAACATTTAAAATTCATCTGAGCTTTTAAAAACAATTCAAATTGTCTTCATAGTATCTACCTTCTATTCATTTTTCCAACATCCAACAAACACTACTTGAGGGCTTGCTGTGTGCCAGGCACTGGTTTTAGGTTCTGAGGATACATCAGGGAACATAAGAAGACCTGAAAAACCCTGCCTTTGTGATCCTTAAAGATAATGAACAACAAAAAAGAATGTGAAATGCATAATATGTTAAAAGGTGATAGTGCTTAGAAAAAATTAAAGGAAGGGGGATAAAAAATGTAGGGGGCTCACCCATAAATAGGACAGCCAAGGGAGTTGATATATGTGTCAATATATAAAGGATCAACTGATCCATGCAGAGAAAGAACACTCCACCTGGCTGCTATGCTGAGGTTTAACTCTCAAAGGTCAAAAGCAGAAGCAAGAGGAAAAATCAAGTGCAAAGGCTCTGAGGCAGTAGCATGCCCAGCTTCTTCCAGGAATAACAAGGAGGCCTGTACGCCTGGAGGAAGTGAACAAAAGTAGTAGGAGATACAGCCAGAGAGGTGAGGTACAAAGGAGATGGGAGACACCCAATGGTATGGGGTGGGGTTTTTAGGATGCTGTAAAGACTGGCTTTCACTGAGAAGATGGAAGCCATCAGAGTTGTGAACAGGGAGTAATATGATCGGAGTCTTAACAGGACCACCTGGCTGCTATGCTGAGGTTTAACCCTCAAAGGTCAAAAGCAGAAGCAAGGAAACCACTAAGGTAACTGGTGTAATCATCAGGCAAGACTACGTAGATGGAGGCTGGGGCCAGGGTGGGGTGGTGAGAAGTAGTCGGATTCTGGATAGATTTTGAATAAATAAAATTTGTAATTGATTGAATGTAGAATGTATAAGAATGAGAGGAGTCAAGATCACTGCAAAGTTACCAGCCCGAAGAACTAGAAAGATGGCCTTGCCATTTCCTAACATGGGGAAGACACTGGCAGAGTAGGTTTGAGGGTGGGAGGGATAGGCTGGGGAAATCAAGAATTCTGTTCTCACACATTTGGTTTGACATACCTATTAGATCTCCCAGTGAAGACATCAGGTAAGTACTTGGCTTTACAAGTCTGGAGTTGGGGACAGAGAACTAAGCTAGAGAAACAGGTTTAGAAACCATAGGCATATAAATGATATCTAAAGCCACTAGACTAGATTCATCCATTCAGCTCAGAGCATGAGTGCAGGCTGAGGCAAGGTCCTGGTTGTCTAATGAGGACACATTGGTGTATTTATGGCCAACCTCCCCAGACTGCTGCCAGCTCTAAGAAAATGGGGACTTGAACTGTCCTAGTCATTGCTATATCCCTAATTCCTAGGTCAGTACCTGGCAGACAGAAGGTTCTGGGTAAACATTTGTTGAATGGAGGAATTTAGAATCAATGGAGAGAATAATTACTGATAAAGAACTGGAGAGGGAATTATTGATAATGATTAAGCTGAATAAGAAATACAATTACCAGTATTTCCTATCTTTTTCTTATCATCATGATATATACTACAGAAAACTTGGGAAAATAAACAAAGAAAAGCAAAACTCACCAATAATTCTACTTCCCAAATATAACCATTGTTAGCACTTTCTAGATTTCTTTTAGGCCTTTCTGATGTATTATGCATACATATTAACAACTTTGGAATCTTAACTACACGGACACTTTTTTCCACTCAGTATGTCAGGATTACTCTGTCATGTAGTCTTCAACTTCCTATTTTTAAGGGTGTTATCTGGTGGTTCCATACCCCATTTTTCCCTAGCCCTGAGCCTCAAATTCCCAAGCATGATTCTTTTAGGCAAGACAATGAAAAGCAAGGGCATCATATCCCAAAGATAGGATGTTAAAATTAAAAAGACAGGAGGGAAGCAGCAGCACCTGACTTATCTGTTCATTTTTCTATTTTGAAAGTTTGCAAGTGGCACCAGAAAATACAATATAGGTGAAGGAAGTTGAATCATGAAGGGAGAAGCCCTAGTTGGCCTGGAGGCAAGCGCTGGTTGGTGCAGGTCCTGAGAGGCGAGATTAGCAGGTATCCCCAAATGAGACAGAATAGCCCATGGTTAAATTGAGCCGTAAGATAAATGTGAAGAATAGCCCGTTCATTAAAGTTATTTCCTTTTCCAAAGGTTCTGGGTAACTGGTCACCCACTATGCTTAGCAGCCTCCTCTGGGCTTGGGCCCACCCCACACTAATGACATCGGGCTCCAGCAGGGTGTATAATGAGACCCAAGCTGCTCAAATGCACCAGCCATAGCCACTTCATGACATCCCCCACCCTCTCAGGAATCAAGGCTTCTGCAAAATCACATCACTATTGTTTTTAATAGACTATTTTTTAGAGAAGTTTCAGGTACACAGCAAAATGAGCAGAAGGTACAAATTATTTCCCATTTAACTCACTAATTCTGATAGCTATAAGGCATTCCACTGAATAGAAAAACCATAATTTATTTAAATCTCTCTCTGTTGTTGAATATTAAGTTGTTTATGTTTTACTAATATAAATAACATTCTAAACATAGTTCTGAACCTCTGATTATTTCCTTAGGATAGATGCCTAGGAACTGAATTACTTAGGCCAGGGGTATGAACATTTTTAACGATAAATATTTGTAGAACATTTTAACATGTATTGGTAAATTAGCTTCTACAAAAACTGTCTCATTTATACTCACATTACAATGTATGAAAGCACCTAGCTTGCTGCCATCTCACCGGCTCTGAGTATTATCTTTGTAATTTTATAGACCAAAAAATGGCATCACGCTGTTTCAATTTGCATTATTTTGATTACAAAAAAGACTGAACGTTTTTCAAATGTTTATTAGCCATTTGTATTTTCTTCTGAGAATAATCTGTCCTTGGCTCATTTTTCTATTGTTGAGGATGAGTATTTTGAAGTTAGTTAAAAGCAAAAGCAGAGCACAGTTTAAAAAATTATCCTAAATATCTTGAAAAAAATATTATTTTCCAACTTTATCTAAAGTTCCCTCCTAAGAGGTCCATTTTTTAAACCCATGTCTGAACACCTGCATCTAGGTCAGAGGAGCAATTACTGCCCTTCCAGTGACCAGAGATCAGAAATTGTATCATGTCCTGGGGATCTGGGCTTCCTTAACACACTGACCACCCATAAGCGGTAAGCCCCCCACACCCTTGTGCCATCTTCTGAAATGTACTGTAAGTAATACTACATTTCACTTATTCTAAAAATGTACATTTTCTCCCACATTTTAACGTCTCTGAGATTGGGAGAGGGTCTTACAAGAAATGTCTGAAAATCAGTGTCGGCAACTTTCTGACATTGTAACATCCTTGCAATGGGACACCATCTCATAATTAATGGCATCTTAGATTCCTGAAATGCAGAGATGCTACTGGCAATAGAAAATAATCATTTTTACCTACAGATTTAAAAATACCAGACCCTAAATGAATTTGTCTTAGGCAATTGAGCTTAAGGAGTTTATAATGAATATCAGTAACAACCTTATATTTTATTCATATCCCATCTCCTTCCCCAAAGGACTTGAGGTGACTTCAAAAAAATAAAATTTGTAAGTTTAATAGTTACAAGATCTGGGCTGAGGGAGGAAATACGGTTTTCAACAAAAATCAGAGGCGAAATGAGCATCCAGGAATACCTCTCCCAGTTCTCTACACTTCGGGCAGGTCACAAAAATGACTTGGAGCTCTCAGCAGTCAAAGCAAAGAGAAAGACAAAGTTAATATTGTCCGTAAGCAAAAAACAAAATAGCTACTGAGGAGAAGCACAGCACTTCCTGATGCCGGATTTCATAGAAATTCCTCCAGCAGTGCTTCCATAAGGGGCATGCTGGGGGATGCTCTGTGGTGGAACTAACATACTCAACAACAACACCCTGATAAAGAAATTCCTGTTTCTTTTTAAAGGTTTTATTATTTATTTGAGAGAGAGAGAGAGAGAGAAAGAGAGCGCTCACAAGCGGGGGGGGGGGTGCAGAAGGAGGAGCAGACTCCCCGCTGAGCAGGGAGCCTGACTCAGGGCTTGACAGGAGCCCAGGACCACGGGCCTGAGCCAAAGGCAGACGCTTAACCAACTGAGCCACCCAGGCGCCCCAAGACAATCTTGTTTTTTACGTTTGTCTCTGTGGCACCCTCCACGCAAGGTGGAGTCTCAGAACCAAAAAGCAATTCAAAAGAGCATTTCTAGAAGAGGCCAAACATGCAGTCTGAAAATGCGGTTCTCTCCCTCACTGCTGGCTCCAAGGACAGAATCTAGAATATGGAGACCACAACTCTGATGTGGGATGGGCAAGGCAATCCGTTAGAAAGCAACACCGGTGCTTAGATTTATTTTTCCAAGCTAAAAACCACGAAGCAGGCGCACCTCGGTGGCTCCGTCGTTACGCGTCTCCCTCCGGCTTAAGCCATCATC
>NW_027397704.1:14321-19465 GCF_003265705.2 Callorhinus ursinus
TTTTCAAGTTAAAAAACAAGAAGCAGGGGCACCTGGGTGGCTCAGTCGTTAAGCGTCTGCCTTCGGCTTAAGTCATGATCCCAGGGTCCCGGGATCGAGCCCCGCATCGGGCTCCCGGCTCCGCGGGAAGCCTGCTTCTCCCTCTCCCACTCCCCCTGCTTGTGGTCCCTCTCTCGCTGTGTCTCTGTCAAATACATAAATAAAATCTTAAAAAAAAAAACAAGAAGCATTACTGATACCTAATTCTAAGGTGTGGATTTATACTGGTGCCCTATCTCTGTCAACATAAAGTCTATGAGGTGTCCTCAAGGAAGAACGTAAGTTGTACAATTGAGAAAAGGGTGGCCTGGATCCCCTGGCATGTGCATTTGCTTTCAGCTTATTGTAATATAGTGTGGTTTGCCTGGGCCTGGATAAGGGCATTTGTAGATTATATTACCCAGTTTTAACTAAACCAATGCTCGCAAGATCACCAAGTGGCTTAAAGTATTTCCCACAATGAAATAGGAACACAAAAAATAATACAAGCCTAGATGAACAACAAGAACGTGGCAGAGCTGACCCTTCTAGTCCTTGCAGGAGTCTTGCATCAGCCACATTATCAGGTGTGAACAATGAAGACCTAATCAGATCCAGAGGAAGACATCTGAATCGACCATTAACACAAAGGAGACTATTTCAAATATCCATTCCCGTTAACATTAAACTTCACCTGGAGTGTCTACTGTACCTTGAGATATCAGGTAATGATCATATGAAGCTACTGTACTTACCATGATACTGAAAAGCAAAGCATCCAGAACATGAAGACCAACCTCTATGATTTTTTTCAGCAGTGTTTCAAGACATGATACTCAACCAGTCCTTTACAAAATACTGTGGCATACAATGATAAATGTGAGAAGCCTTTTCAAATTTCCCTAATTCAATAAAGAAAAACCAAAAGTCTCATACCACTGCAGAAACATCTGCTCTTCATGCCACAATAAAATGGGCTGCTCTAGTATGTGGGGAAAAAAGTGATGTCAAACTAAAATGAATTCTTTTGTCAGTCAAATATATTTAGAAGACATATAGAAAACATTGCTGCAGACTGGAAGAAACAAGCATTAGAACAAATTATGCAGTGTGGGAGGTTTGCTATACAGTTGGATGGAAGTACAGATATTTCTAACATGTCGCAGCTTGAGGTATTTGCTAGATTCTATTTCAATAATAACCCCCCCTTTTTTTTTCTGAGCCGCTAAAGGAAAGATGTTCCAAAGAAGATTTTCCAAAGAAAGATATTCCAAAGAAGACTGTGCAAAGTGGATGACTTCTTTAATAAAAACAATATTTTAGGGTCACCTGGCGTCTCAGTCAGTTAAGCGTCTGCCTTCGGCTCAGGTCATGATCCCAGGATCCTGGAATCGAGTCCCGAGTCAGGTTCCCTGCTCAGCGGGGAGCCTGTTTCTCCCTCTCCCTCAGTACCCCCACTCCCACCCCTGTGCCCGCTCATGCTCTCTCTTGCTCTTTCAAATAAGAAAAGCTTTAAAAAAAATTTTTTTTACAAGAAAAAAAAACACGTTAAGTATACCTACCAATGAAGAAACAGCATTGCTGTTAGACCCCAAATTCCCACCAATTTGAGAAATACCTCTCTGTCTTCTTTTCAATACCCTTCCTCTATTGGATCTCTAAATTTTGTTCCTTGGGATTCCATCCTGGAAGACTGGGTGGTAATGTAGATTGATTTAACCAGATCTCACGCAGAGATAGGCAGACACAGGGAGGATTCCTTTAGCTTTAATTACAGCTTTTCTATTTTTCTTCCCTTAAAAAAACCTCATAGGATGGTTCAGGGCCAGTCATTTCCTAGAATTTGCCCTACAGCATTATCCGGAGGCACTCTTGCTAGCTAACCAGTTCCATCCACTTCCTTCTGAGTCCGGAAGCGGACTGTGAGGCATGGCCATTGTTATAAAACACATATAGATTGGACACCATGGCTTTTAAGTCACAAATAACCTGACTAGGACTAGACTGGTCCTAGAAGTAACTTCCAGGTCTTACCTGTGCTCTCTTTGGGGCTGGGTACTGACCCCTGGAGCACAGTGAAGCTCTCTTAATGGCCAAGAGCTGTAATTGTAGGTAGGAACTGACACTGTTCCTGAGAAATGTTATCTGTGAGGTCACCAGGATTGTTTGGAAATGGGCATTTGGTTGTAGAGTGTACCCTCTCTCCATTACCGTGGTCAGAATATCTTTCAACATTGTTTTAAAGAACAATACACATACAGAAACATGCACATATCCTAAGGGTGTAACTCCAAACTTTCACAAAATGAGCATATGCAGCACCCGGATCAAGTAACCAACCAATGCCAGCATCCGTCCTGTGCTCTCTCAGCTATCCTGACGTCTAAACTCACAGACTGGTGTGCTTACTTTTAAAATGCTTCATGGATAATGGAATCATGTGGTGTATATTCTTTTGCGTCCAGCTTCTTTCATTCAATATTATGTTTGTGAGATTTATCCGTATTTTTGCCGGTGGCTGTAGATTCTTCTTTTCCATTGCTGTGTAGCAATTCATTGTGTGAAAATACAACAGTTTATCCATTCTACTTCTGCTGGGGATTTGGGTCATTTCCAGTTGGAGTTATTATAAATAATGCTGCTAAGACCATCCTAATACGCATGTTTTGTGGCCATATGTACAAATTTACTACAAGACTTGTGGGGTCAAAAATACTTACTTTGAAGTTCTAAATTTACTACCAAGAGCCTAGCCATCTTAATTGTTTCCATTCCTGATCCCGAAGGTGGACAATGTGACACAGGAGAGCTAAATACAGCATTTGTCAAAGTGCACGCAAAAACACCTTGCTTCCGACTCACCTGGAAGCGTGAGCAGGTGACTCTCTGCTCACTGATGTTGGGGAACTGGGTGTAGTGGAAACAGGGGGCTTTAGAAGTCAGACAAAACTCATTTGAGATCCCAGCTTTATCAGTTAGTACTTGATCTTTGGGGAATCACTTAATTCTTGGTTTCCTTATTTATCACACAGAGAATACTAATTCTTACTTCACAGGTCTGCACCCCCCGTTAGACGAGGGAACATGGAAAAGGCACCAGCACCAGAACCTAACACAGTGTACACTATTTCCCCCATTTGCCCACAGAGGACAATGAGTGAGACCCCTAGTCTTAAGTCCAGCATAGAATAATTCCCTTTTAACTAAATAATGCGGACGTACGAGAGAATTCAGTATCATGTGACTGTGCCTACGGTCAATATCAGGCGGACTAGAGATAAGCACAGAAGCCTGCCTGTACCAGGAACAGGCTTTCCACATCATTCACGACACTTCTATTAACCCATTATTATTATTGTTCTTCTTAAAAGCCAGCTTAAAGAGACATCAGCACACTGTTACATGGATGTCAAGTTCAATGTGCATGAATTACTCAGTGGAAAACAAAAACACCAAGTCAGAGACTTGGGTGGGAGGGTGGAGAGGATATGAAAATGAATCGGGCTCACTGTGCCGGCCCCGTGTGGCCTGGCACATTATTACACAGGTGCACACTAACTGGGCTTGTGGCTTTATTTTCTAATCACTGTGTTTTCAAGTGTGCCTTCCAGATTTGTTGAGTGTTCAACTGTCTCTTTATCCCCAAGCAGGGTCAGCTTCCCCAGCCTCCCCTACAACCTGTCTCATGCTGGGATAAAGAGGAAGGTAGAAATGTTAAAACAATAATGCTATGGTCTGAGGCTAGCAACGGGTAATCAGATCCTAGCAAGGCAGAGGCTGTTACCTGGGAGATTATTGCAAGAAAATAGGCCTCGCTTGCAATGACTTGGTTTGCTCCTACCTTCCTTGCTTTCTCCTTTTCCTCTCTCCCCCAGCCATCAGACGGAATATATCTTTTTTCTACATTCTCTTTTCACCAAGAGGCACCTAGAAGCTTTCACCAAGGTGCATGAGTGAAAGACTCAAGAGTTTCAAGCCTATGGCCCGAGCCACCGTTGGACTTTAACCAGAAGCATTAAGTGTAGACGACTAGAGAAGGCCCCCAGAGCTCAATGCCATACTGCCATGCCTCAAAGAAAACCCAGTATTTCAAACTTCAGTATTATGAAATCAATTAGGTTATTGTTCACATTAAGAGATTCAACCTAGGTTAATCTGAACAATGACTAGAATGTTCAGCATGTGATTCAGAACACTTTCTGAAGAAGCATCTGAAGAATAAAGTGGGAGATAACAGGTTTGTACAACACTAATGTAAAGTTCCAGAGTATTTCGCAAACATTTGTTATTCATATGTAGCCGATGTGTCCTGACATAAGATCATTCAACCTGTTTTTACCCCAAATGGATAAAACCAAAAGGAGGGGAGGGGTGGGGTGGCCCTGATTTGTGAGAAGAGCATGAGATCAAACAGAACGCACTGGGGTGGAGTATGTTCCATGGCTAGGGAAGCTAGAATCACCATCTTGGAGCTGGGAAAGATCATCTCTTCAGCCCATCGTGGGTGACAGAATGGAGGTCCAGGGAGGAGAAGTGATTGGCTTAAGCCCACACAGTAAGTCAACGGCAAAACTCAAGTCGGAATGAGACTGTGGGCTCCAGCAAGCAAAGACCAGGCTGCAGCATACTTGTCTTGCCAGGCCCCAGCCCTTACACTGTGGGCCAGCCCAGCTCCCCCTGGAGCTCCCAATCTAAATCTGCCTTGATCTTGGGGGTTGGTGTGGAGTCCCAGAAGCCATAAGGGAATGGATCCACTCCCTCTCACTGGAACCACATCTCATCAGGAGCCACTCAGCCTTCCCACCCTTCCCTAGCCCCACCCCTAGCCCGGAGGCCTCTGGAAAACCCTGGGGTTGGACCCAACTTCTCAGGCTATCCTATACTTACACTTCTGCACCTGCCAGAACCTAGCACTAACTTCACCTCCACCTTCACAGAGAAGACTGAAGCTATCAGATAAGAGAGGCTTTCAACCAACATTCAATACCCTCTCCCTTTAAAACTCCTTACCCAAGGGTGGCTGGGTGATAGACATTGGGGAGGGTATGTGCTATGGTGAGCGCTGTGAATTGTGCAAGACTGTTGAATCACAGATCTGTACTTCTGAAACAAATAATGCAACATAT
>NW_027397705.1:0-19448 GCF_003265705.2 Callorhinus ursinus
ACAGCCTAAGGAACCAGCAAGTCAAGCGAGCCTTCATGGACAGGGCAAGGAAGATTGTATTTTTCTCAAGCAAATGAAATGCTGAGGTATCACGAATTAGACACTCACAATGCCAGGCAATTTAAAATATACAAACATGAAATTTGAACAACTTCTTCAAATTACAGTGGCCTTCCTGTCAACCTTATTCATTACTTCTTTCTAACAGCTTATAAGCACATTTAATATATTTCCCATTCAATCGAAATAACTTCATATGCCCTTCTGGTTCCCGTTCTTCTGAACGCATTGTTAGTTGCAACTTCTTGAACAATAATTATCGTAATTCAGAAAGTTGTACTTTGATTTTTTTTAATTTTTTTATTGTTATGTTAATCACCATATATTACATCATTAGTTTTTGATGTAGTTTTCCATGATTCATTGTACTTTGATTTTTGTCTAGGAAAACAGTTATCACCCAGAATGGAGGAGACATTGTATAAATATTGATGTGATATTTTTCTTATTCTACACAGACAATATAATTTTGTGATTTTCAATGATCTTTGTCAGAAATCCCTTCACCATCTTATAGTTCCTCTAGGAAAAAAAATTCTTCAAATGCCATATGATTTTTTGAAAGATGTGAATGTTTTCATTTAAAAACCAAGAAACATTGCTCACTTAATAGAATATGTCCATATAATTTACCTATTGCTAAAAAAAAGCATAGATCTTTTAGAACATAAATAGACCTCCATATTTCCAAATCCCATAATCACTCAGTAGATACAGATAGACATACAGGGTAGATACCTGCATACATACATACATGCATACATACATATACACATACTGTAGAAAATAGTGAAGAAATAGCTGTTTTAAATGTGTAGGATAAGTTCACTTTCTCTAATTCCATGGAGTGTAACCTCTGCTTTCTGACTACAATGGAATATATATATATAGTTCCTTCTCTAGTTTTGGACTAGTTTGAAACTGGGCATGTATCTAAATTATTTAATGCCTAAACAGCAAAATCATTTAAGTTTGGTAGAAAGTAAAAACTTCATAATAGAGCAAAATTTTCCATTTCATATAAAATTACAATTTCACTTGTTAAAATACTCTTCCACTCATTCAACTTAAGATATTAAGTGCCTAAAGTATTTTGGATGTGTGTGTGTGTGTGTGCATGTGTATGTATGTATGTGTGTGTGTGTGAGAAAGTACAAGAAGATTACAGATATAATAAAGTATTCTAAATAATATGAACCATTTTTTAGTAACCGAAAATATACTATAATCCTAATTAGTGTTGCACCATTCCTAATGATCTCTATGCAGTATATTCAACTGAGATATACAGCACAGGAGTTATTGAGAAAAAAAACAAAGTAAGTGATAGAAAATTGAAGGGGACTTGAAATGTAAGAGAAAACTTATGAATGGTTTCTCAGTTTCATCCTATCTGAGGTATAATTGATATGTTAAAGAAGGCAAATAGTTGACAAACAGGGTTTTTATAACCTCTCAACATATACTTCCCCATTGGCAAATCAGGTGTCAGAAAATCTACATATGTAATGTACTATAGGGATGAAAATGAATCTGTCAAGCACATACTGTAATTAGTCATCAATAAATAGTAGTGATTTTTATTAATATTGGTCTCTATAGCCAACTGCCATGGTTGTGAATAAATACAAATTATATTTTCCCCCTCCCTTCCTTTATGCTCCTGTTTTGTTTCTTAAATTCCACATATGAGTGAAATCTTATGATAATTGTCTTTCTCTGATTGACCTGTTTTGCTTAGCATAGTATTCTCTAGTTCCATCCACATCATTGCAAATGACAAGATTGCAATTTTTTGATCGCTGAGTGTTATTCCATAGTATTTATGTACCACATCTTCTTTACCCAGTGATGTGTTGATGGATATCTGAGCTCTTAACATAGTTTAGCTATTGTGGACATTGCTGCTATAAACATTGGAATGAGGAGCCCCTTCAGATCACTACATTTGTATCTTTGGGGTAAATGCATAGTAGTACAATTGCTAGGTTTAGGGTAGATCTATTTTTCACTTTTTGAGGAACCTCCATACTGTTTTCCAGAGTGGTTACACCAGCTTGCATTCCCACCAACAGTGTAGGAGGGTTCCCCTTTCTCCACAACCTCACCAACAACTGTCCTTTCCAAGTGGTTAATTTTAGCCATTCTGACCGGTATAAGTGGTATCATATTGTGGTTTTCATTTGTATTTTCCTGATGGCAAGTGATGTTGAGCATTTTTTCATGTGTCTGTTAGCCATTTGGATGTCTTCTTTGGAGAAGTATCTGTTCATGTCTTCTTCCCACTTCTTAATTGGATTATTTGTTCTTTGGGTGTTGAATTTGGTAAGTTCTTTATAGATTTTGGATACTAGCCCTTTATCTGATATGTCATTTGCAAATATCTTCTCCCATTTGGTCGGTTGTCTTTTGGTTTTGTTGACTGTTTACTTTGCTGTGCAAAAGCTTTTTATCTTGATGAAGTCCCAATAGTTCATTTTTGCCTTTTTTTTTCCTTGCCTTTGAAGATATGTCTAGCAAGAAGTTGCTGTGGCCAAGGTCACAGAGGTAGCTGCCTATGTTGTCCTCTAGGATTTTGATGGATTCCTGTCTCACAATTAGATCTTTCATCCATTTTAAGTCTATGTTTGTGTATGGTATAAGGAAACGGTCCAGTTTCATTCTTCTGCATGTGGCTGTCCAATTTTCCCAACACCATTTGTTAAAGAGACTGTCTTTTTGTCACTGGATATTCTTTCCTACTTTGTCGAAGATTAGTTGACCATAGAGTTGAGGGTCCATTGCTGGGCTCTCTATTCTGTTCCATTGATCTATATGTCTGTTTTTGTGCCAGTACCATATTGTCTTGATGATTACAGCTTTGTAATAGAGCTTGAAGTCCGGGATTGTGATGCCACCAGCTTTGTTATTCTTTTTCAACATTCCTTTGGCTATTCAGGGACTTTTTTTGTTCCATACAAATTTTAGGATTATTTGTTCCAGCTCTGTGAAAAAAGTTGATGGTATTTTGATAGGGATTACATTGAATGTGTAGATTGCTCTAGGTAGCATAGACATTTTAACAATGTTTGTTCTTCCACTCCATGAGCACAGAGCATTTTTCCATATCTTTGTGTCTTCCTCAATTTCTTTCATGAGTGTTCTATAGTTCTCTGAGTACAGATCCTTTGACTATTTGGTTAGGTTTATTCCTCTGTATCTTATGGTTCTTGGTGCAATTGTAAATGGGATTGCTTCCTTCATTTCCCTTTCTTCTGTCTCACTGTTGGTGTACAGAAATGCAACTGACTTCTGTGCATTGATTTTATATCCTGCCACTTTGCTGAATTCTTGTTTGAGTTCTAGTAATTTGGGGGTGGAGTCTTTTGGGTTTTCCACATAGAATATCATGTCACCTTCGAAGAGTGAGAGTTTGATTTCTTCTTTGCTGATTCAGATGCCCTTTATTTCTTTCTGTTGTCTGATTACTGAAGCTAGTACTTCTAGTACTATGTTGAACAACAGTGGTGAGAGTGGACATTCCTGCCATGTTCCTGATCCTAGGAGAATAGCTCTCAGTTTTTCCCCATTGAGAATGATATTTGTCTGGGCTTTTCATATATGGCTTTTATGATATTGAGGTATGTTCCCTCTATCACTACACTGTGAAGAGTTTTAATCAAGAAAGGATGCTGTACTTTGTCAAATGCTTTTTCTGCATCTATTGAGAGGATCATATAGTTCTTGTACTTTCTTTTATTAATATAGTGTATCATGGTGATTGATTTGTGGATGTTGAACCACCCTTGCAGCCAAGGAATAAATCTCACTTGGTCATGGTGATTTATCCTTTTAATGTACTGTTGGATTATTCTGGCAGATCCTATTGGTTGGATCCTAATGTACTGTTGGATCTTGGTGAGAATTATTGCATCCAGATTCATCAGGGATATTTGTCTGTAATTCTCTTTTTGGTCTTTACTTTTGGGATCGAGGTAATGCTGGCCTCATAGAAAGAGTTTGGAAGTTTCCCTTCCATTTTGATCTTTTGAAACAGGTTCAGTAGAATAGGTATTAATTCTTCTTTAAATGTTTGGTAGAATTCCCCTGGGAAGCCATGTGGACCTAAACTCTTGTTTTTTGGGAGATTTTTGATTATTGCTTCAGTTTCCTTGCTGGGTTATGGGTCTGTTCATGTTTTCTGTTTCTACCTGTTTCAGTTTGGGTAGTTTATACATTTCTAGGAATGCATCCATTTCTTTCAGGTTGCCTAATTTGTTGGAATAGAGTTGCTCATAAAATGTTCTTATAATTGTTTGTATTTCTTCAGTGTTGGTTGTGATCTCTCCTCTTCCATTCATGATTTTATTTATTTGGGTCCTTTCTCTTTTCTTTTGATAAGGCGCAACAGGGGTTTATCAATCTTATTAATTTCTTTCAAAGAACCAGCTCCTAGTTCCGTTGATCTGTTCTACTCTTCTTTTGGTTTCTATTTCATTGATTTCTGTTGTAATCTTTATTAATTCTCTTCTTCTCCTGGTTTAGGCTTTATTTGTTGTTCTTCCCCAGCTCCTTTAGGTGAAGGTTCAGTTGTATATTTGAGACCTTTCTTGTTTTTTGAAAAGGTTTGTATTGCTATATACTTTCTTCTTAGGACTGCCTTTGCTGCATCCCAAAGGTTTTGAACAGTTGTGTTTTCATTTTCATTAGTTTCCACAAATTTTTGAATTCTTTAATTTCTTGGTTGACCCATTCATTCTTTAGTAGGATGCTCTTTAGCCTCCATGTATTTGAGTTCTTTCCAAATTTCCCCTTGTGATTGAGTTAAAGTTTCAAAGCATTGTGGTCTGAAAATATGTAGGGAATGATTCCAATTTTTGGTACTGGTTGAGACCTGATTTGTGACCCAGTATGTGGTCTATTCTGGAGAATGTTCCATGTGCACTTGAGAAGAATGTGTATTCTGTTGCTTTAGGATGGAATGCTTTAAATATATCTGTGAAGTCCACCTGGTCCAGTGTGTCATTCAAAGCCCTTGTTTCCTTGTTGATCTTCTGCTAGATGATCTGTCCATTGTAGTGAGTGGGGTGTTAAAATCCCCTAATATTATTGTATTATTATCCATATGTTTCTTTACTTTGGTTATTAATTGGTTTATATACTTGGCAGATCCCATGTTTGGGGCAAAATATTTACAACTGTTAGATCTTCTTGTTGGATAGACCCTTTAAGTATGATATGATGTCCTTCCTCATCTCTTATTACAGTCTTTGAATTAAAATCTAATTTATCAGTTATAAGGATTGCTATCCCAGCTTTCTTTTGATGTCCAATAGCATGATAAATGGTTTTCCACCCCCTCGCTTTCAATCTGGAGGTGTCTTTGAGTCTAAAATGAGTCTCTTGCAGACAGCATATCTATGGGTCTTGGTTTTTTATCCAATCTGATATCCTGTGTCTTTTGATTGGGGCATTTAGCCCATTTACATTTTGAGTAACTATTGAAAGATATGAAATCAGTGCCATTGTAATAAAGTCACTGTTTCTGAATATTGTCTCTGTTCCTTTCTGGTCTGTGTTACTTTTGGGCTCTCTCTTTGCTTATAGGATCCCCTTTAATATGTCTTCCAGGTCTGTTTAGTGATCGCAAATTCTTTTAGTTTCCATTTGTCCTTGAAGATTTTCTCTCTCCTATTTTGAATGACATCCTTGTTGGAAAAAGTATTCTTGGCTGCATATTTTTCTCATTTAGCACCCTAAATACATCATGCCAGTCTTTCTGGCCTGCCAGGTCTCTGCGGATAGGTCTTCTGCCAGTCTAATGTTTCTATCTTTGTAGGTTATGGACCTCTTCTCCCAAGCTGCTTTCAGGATTTTCTCTTTGTCTCTGAGATTTGCAGGTTTCACTATTTTATGTTGAGGTGTTGACCTATTTTTATTGATTTTGAGGGGGGTTCTCTGTGCCTCCTGGACTTGAATGCCTGTTTCCTTCTCCAGAATAAAGAAGTTCTCTGCTATACTTTGCTCCAATATACATTCTGCCCCCTCTCTTCATTTCTTCTGGGATCCCAATTATTCTATTATTGTTTCACTTATGGTACCACTTAGCTCTCGAATTCTCCCCTCATGATTTAGTAGTTGTTTATCTCTCTTTTTCAGCTTCTTTATTCTCCATCATTTGGTCTTCTACATTACTATTTCTTCTGTTCATTTATCCTAGCAATTAAAGTCTCCATTTTATTCCATCTCATTAATAGCTTTCTTTATTTCAGCTTGATTATATTTTAGCTCTTTTATTTATCCAGAATGGGATTCTCTGTGTCTTCTATGCTTTTTTCTTTTTCTTTTTTTTTTTAAGATTTTATTTATTTATTTGACAGAGAGAGATAGCGAGAGCAGGAACACAAGCAGGGGGAGTGGGAGAGGGAGAAGGGTGAGCAGGGAGCCCAATATGGGGCTCGATCCCAGGACCCTGGGATCATGACCCGAGCTGAAGTCAGTCACTTAATGACTGAGCCACCCAGGCGCCCCTATGCTTTTTTCAAGCTCAGCTAGTATCTATATAGTCATTATTGTGAACTCTAGTTCTGACATCTTACTTATATCTATACTAATTATGTCCCTGCCACTTGTTCTCCTTTTTGAGGTGAGTTTTCCTGTTGAGATAACAAAATACTAAAATGGCAACAACAACCCCAGAGAAATATACACTAAACAAATCAGAAGAGACTCAAAACTGAAAAAAAATGAAAAAATAAAAAAATTTTAAATAAAAAATTAAAAAACAAACAAACAAACAACAACAAAAAGAAGAAAATTTAATCAGACAGGTGAACAGAACAGAGCAAAACACTGGGTCCTGTGTGTATTTTAGTCTTGTTTATTAGAAAACTAGATTCTAAAATTGTAAAGAAAGAAAAACATATATGTAGAAAAATAAAATTAAATACATTGAAAGGATAGATTGTAATTATAAAAATGAAAATTTAAAGACAAAAAAAGAAGCAATATAAACAAACAGGTGAACAAAACAGAGCTATACACTATATCCTGAGTGTATTTTTGTCTGTTAGAATAAACTACATTCTAAAATAGTAAGGAAAGAAAAATTATATATACAAAAATAAAATTAAATACAATAAAAGGATAGAATCTATGTGTAAAATTGAAAATTTAAAAAGATTTTTTTAAAAACTTGTTAAATAAAAAATTGGTTGAAAAGGGAAGGAGAGAAAAAAATTAAAATTGAAAGACTAAAGAGCTATGGGGGAAAGAAAACATAAATTCTATATACTGTTTTCCCCTAGCACTGGAGTTTTGCAGTTCTCTATGATCTGTAAACTTGGTCTTACCCAGATGTTCTTGCTGATCTTCTGGGGAGGAGGGACCTGTTGCACTGATTCTCTGGTGTCTTTGCCCCTGTCTCAACTGCAGGGCCCTTGCCAGGGGCCAGGTTAAGTAATCTGCTCTGGATTCCTCTATGTGGCTTTTGTTTTCTGAACACTTTCCCTGCTGATCTAGAGGATGAGAATGAAAATGGCAGCCTCTCTGTCTCCAGCCCAGAGCTGAAAGCACAGGGCCCCACTCCTCAGTGTGTCCTAAAGGAAAAGCAGTCAATCACTCCTGTCTCCCTGGTATCCATCCATGCTGACCCAGCCCTTGACTGAGCGTTTCTATCTCTGACACACGCTCCTGTTTTGAGTCTCCAAATCCCGCAGAGTCCTGCAGCTCGTACACACACAGTCTTTCTGGGGGAGGAAGGCAGATCTCACCTCAGTTCTGCCACTTCCTGGGCCCCTGCTTGGAGAGCAGTTGGTGACTACGCTGCAGTTCATGGTATAAAAGCAACCCCAAGCTGACAGCCCACTCCTGCACTTGCTGATTGCAGCCAACTTCTCTGCTCCAATGCCTGGGAACTCTGCCTCAGTCAAGCACCCCAGGTCTTCCTGTGACACCAGAGACACTGAGACCACACTGTCCCACCTAGGATTTTTCCCCATATCACCACCTGAGCACCTTTCAGGCAGGGACATCCCTCAATGGGGCAAACTTCTACAAGTTCTGAACTTGTGCTCTGTTTCTATATCGCTTTCCAATAGCCAGCTGACAAAGACTCCTTCCCCCTGTGGTTTATCTTCCCATAGATTGCCTCAGATTCACTTCTCTGCACCTCCTACCTTGCAGAAATCGGCCACTTTTCTATTTGCAGAGTTGCAGCTATTCTTTTCTTAGATCTCCGATTGAGTTCACAGGTGTTCAGAATGATTTAATAGCTATCTAGCTCAATTCTTGGGACCAGACACAACTAAGGTCACCTACTCCTCCACCATCTTGGGCTATCTACAATACAGTACTGTTAACTGTAGGCAAAATGTAGTGCAGAAAACAATGTTCATCTTCAACAACTTCAGAACTTCAGAACTTATTTAACTTATTTATCATACAGAACTGAACTCCTACCAGCTAACAGCAATTCCCCATTGCCTACCCTGCTCCATCCTAAGGCAGCCACTTTTCTACTCCCCATTTCCATGAGTTAGACTAATTTTAACTCCTCATATAATTGGAATTATGCAATTTTTGGTCTTCTGTGACTGACTTATTTCACTTAACCTAAAGTCCCCCAAACTCATCAATGCTGTCACATATCTTCAAAAAAAGAAAAAGGAGAGAGAGGGAAATGAACAACCACACAATGATCAGAGTTTGTCCTGCTGAGCCTTTCTGATTATACTGATCTTCTGGTTTTGATTTTACCTTTTTTATTTATCACATACATATTATGTGTCATTGGCAACCTGGTTATCATTACTCTAGCCTTGGTAGACTTTCATCTACAGATGCCAATGTGTTTCTTAGCTAAAACTTCTCTTAGAAATCTCACTTACAAATGTATATATTCATAGCTTTCTGGGGACAATCATCACCAAGGATAAAATTGTTTCTCATAACAATTGTATAGTCCAACAATTTTTCCATATTTTCATGGAGGTCAATGAATTTCCCATTCTAATTGCCAGGTCCCTTGACCACTCTTTTGCCACTCTTAATGACCCCTTCATTACACCACCATCATAAACAAGAAATTATGCATCTTGTTTGTGCTCTATGCATGGGTGGGCAGGTTCCTCACCATATCCCCATGCCTTATGCTTCTGCTCCAGCTGGATGTGTGTATCCACTGTCACGGATAACTCTGCCTGTGCCTATCTTTTGCTTGTACAACTATCTTCTCAGATATATGGTTCCAAAGAGTAATTGGTTTTTACTTTGTTTGGGTTACTTTGTACTTTGGCATTTGTGATTTTGTCCTAATATACATCATATCTGCCAGTGAGAGAAAAAAGTTTTACTCCACTTATATTTCTCACATGATTGGCATTTCCATTTCCATATATGCTAATTACTCAGCAGGGGGGAAGAAAGACTTCACTGAATAAAGTAGCTATTCTCAATAATTCTGTTGCCCCATGTTGAACTCCTTCATTTACCCCCTAAGGAACCAGAAAGGCATAAACCTTCAAAGGTTTGGTCCTTAAAGTATTATCTCATACAAAGAAATCAAAGTTCTGATTAGTATGAACTAACATTATCATGAAGATTTAACAAGAGAAAAATGAAATTTTAAACTTCTAATCTGCTGTCTTCCTACATCCATGTCACAGCTACAGGAAATGTTGAGCTCATTTGCTAAACATTTTTATATCATGAAAGTGGCTGAGTTGTATTCTCACTTAAAGTATCTGTAGGTTCCATGTAAGTGATTTATAATTGTGAATACAAAACCAGTGGTTATGGAACATAAATCATTTTCCTTAGTAGCATAAATAATAAAAATATTTTATCAAAAACACTAATTCCAAAAGATATATACCCCCCACATTTTTTACAGCATTATTCAAAATATGGAAGCAGCCTAAGTGTATGTTAACAGATGAATACACACACACACACACACACATACACACACACACACACATGCAATGGAATATTACTCAGCTATAAAGAAAAGATGAAATCTTGCCTTTTACAGCATCGATGGGCACAGAGGGTACTATACCAAGTGAAATATGCCATATAGAGAAAGACAAATACCATATGCTTTCACTTATATGTAGAATTTAAAAAGCAAAATGAACGAGTAAACCAGGAAACAAAGCAGAAACAGACCCAACAATACAGAGGATAAAACAGAGAATGTACATGAGGACAAAATCACAAATGCCAGATGGGAAGTGTTGGGGCAATGGGCACAATGGGTGAAGAAGAGTGGGAGGTACAGGCTTCTACTTATGGAATAAATAAATCACAGGAATAAAAGGTACAGCAGAGGGAATGTAGTCAGTGCTATTGTAATCCTGTTGTATGGTGACAGATGGTAGCTACTCTTATGGTGAGCATAGCACGATGTATAGACTTACTGAATAGCAATGTCATACATCTGAAACTAATGTAACATTGTGTGTCAGCAATACACAATAAAAACAAACAAACAAACAAAGTATCATTGATGAATGAGTAGAAGTGAATTGAGGTGTCAAAGGGAAAAGACCATATGTGACTCGGCATGCACTAAAGGAGAAGAAAAATTAAGATTATTTAAACAAGGAAATAAAAACCACAGGTATTCTGGAATGGAAAAAGTGAGGGTGGATGGGATAAAATGAATCTGAAATTGCAAAAACGGATCAAATATTACTGTGTCTTGGCCCTGATAAAATTAGACACTTACATTGAGGGTACTAAGAAACCTTTTTAATTTTTCCTGAAAAATGAGAAGTATGAATTTCTCAGACCCATGTTCTCTGAACTAGAAACATTACTTCCTGGGTTAACATGGCATTGTTGCACTGACTCACTGTCCAAATTCTCATGTTGTCTCCAGCCTAATGATATTAGAGCAGTTGATCATTTATTTAACAAACAACAAAAACAGATTTATATCTTACATAAGAATAAATTCTGGTTGGATTAGAAAGCAAATGGGAAGAGTGAAACCATAGAAATAGTGAGTATAAATAATATTTACATGATTTTGAAGTATGTGTGGAAAGGTGCTCTAAGAAGAATAGGTCACCAAGAATTATGGATACAATATTTTTTAGTAGAAGCACCTCATAAATAAGTTAAGGAGAGGTTCTGAAACTTGGTGCAACAAAAGAAATTCACATGTTTATATTCAAGTACATAAATATCTCCTACTAGTAAATAAGACATAACCCCCAAAAAGTGAACATGAGTTAGGAATAGACAATTCATGGATGGAAAATAAAATTTTTAAAAATGTTCAATCTCTCTAAAGTATTATGCTAACTGAAATAAGTGTGTCAGAGAAAGACAAATACCATATGATTTCAAATCATAAGTGAAATTTAAGAAACAAAACAAATGTGCAAAAGGAAACAAAATAGAAAGAGACAAACCAAGAAAGAGACTCTTAAACTATAGAGAACAAACTGATAGTTACTAAAGGAGAAGTGGGTCGGAGAATGGGTGAAGCAGGTAATGCAGATGAAGAACAGTCCTTGGAATGAGCATCAGGTGTTGTAGGGAAGTTTTGAATCACTATAGTGTACACCTAAAACTAACACTACACTGTATGTTAACTAACTGGAATTTAAATAGAAAGTAAAAAAAAAGATGTAAGTGATTATAAAAGTAAGTATAGAAATATATGGAAATTTTGCTGTGCTTTAGTCATTGAAACTCCACTGTTTATAATCTTTCTTTCAAGCAACATCTATTATGCAGTAAGTGTCTATAAACTTAAGTGTAGACATATATGGGAATAGCCCTGTGCTTGAGTCATTGAAACTACACTGTATATAATCATTCTTTCAAGTAATATGTCTTTCATTAAGATATAAGTGTCTGTAGACTTAAGTGTAGAAGCATATGGAGATTGCCTTATGCTTAACTCATTGAAATGACACTGTTTGATCCATCTTTCAAGAAAAATCTTCTTTCATTAAAATGTATGTGTTTGTAAACATACATGTAGGAGCATATGGAATAGCCCCACGCTTAACTCACTAAAACTACATTAGGTACAAAAAAATGTTCAACCTTGGGGGTGCCAGGGTGGCTCAGTCAGTTAAGTGTCTGCTTTCAGCTCATGATCCCAGGGTCCTGGGATAGATCTCCATGTTCTGCTCCCTGCTCAGTGGAAGTCTGCTTCTCCCTCTCCTCCCCACTGGTGCTCTCTCTCACTATCTCTGTCTCATAAAATCTTAAAAAAAAATTCAACCTCTCTAATAATTGGGGAATATAAAATTAAAAGAGTAAACATTTATCTACTGAGTACTTCCTGTATCCTAACTAGTCTGTAGCACTTTCACTAATCATCTCCTTTAATCTTTAGGTTATCCTAGTAGTTAAGACTATTAGTCTTCTCATTTTATGAGTAGAATAATTGATGCTCAGAAAGATTAAATAAGTTTTGCAAGTTTGCAAAGATATTGGGTCTCTTTAACCTCAACATCTGGGCACTGTGATCTGCTCTTTACATGACTGTCATTATTTAGTGTATTGTGGCTTCATTTCATCTTTCCATTTGTACAATGTGTAAATGATTTCTAATATCTGTGATGCTTAGCTTGCAATGGTGCTTATTCTATTCTGTGGGAGGGAAATTTGGAAATATCTATCAAAATTTAGTACTCAAATAATATGTTTTACCAGTACTTGTATATATGAAAAAGAAAGCACACAAATAGACTTAACATTGTAGCTAATGAAGTGATACTGGTAGCAACCTGATTTCCTAAAACTTAACCAACAATGAAACTGCTAAATTATATGCAAGTCTCCTCCAGTATTCTATGCAATTTACTCTTATATTTAAAAATGAAAAGTTAAAGATCCAAACACTCTTCTGAGTTTTCAAGATATTAAAATGCTTCTTTGAAGGGAGAAGATGGCGTGGCGTGGTGGAAGACCCTGAACACAACTCCTCCACAGAACACACCAAATTACGCCTAATAGTAGTACAATTCCTCCTGAAGAACTGAGGGCTGACTGAACAGCTTCTGAACACCCAAAGACAAAGACAAAAGCAAGAGCACAGAATAAACAGGGAGGCACAGTAACAAAGGGAACCCCCACCCCCTTACTGGGAACATAAGTGGGAGGGATGGTACTGAGGGACTAGAAATAGATTCCTCTGTCCTTGGGCAGAAAAAAAAAAAAAAGCTGTAGTTTGAAAAAAACCAAAGAGCTACAGGGACACTGTCTCCCATCTACCCTAAAAGCCCATACTGGACTAGGATCCGTGTCCAGTGGCCTGAGACCTCAGTGAGCAATCCCTATCAAAATACCAATAGCATTTTTCACAAGAACAGATGATCCTAAAAGGTGTAGGGACTAAAATAGCCAAAGCATCCTGAGAAAGAACAAAGTTGGAGGTATCCCAATCCCAGATTTCAATATATACTACAAAGGTATAGTAATCAAAACAGTGTGGCACAAAAGTAGACACATAGATCAGTAGGTCAATACAACAGACTACAGACCCAAGAAATAAACCTATGATCATATTGTCAATTAATCTATGACAATGGAGATAAGAAAATACAATGGGGAAAGAACAGTATTTTCAATAAACAGTGCTGGAAGTTACATGTAAAAGAATGAAACTGGCCACTTTCCAACACCATGTACTCAAATTAAAAAAAAATCTCAAAAAAATAAACTCAAAATGGATAAAAAACCTAAATGTGAGAACTGGAACCATAAATAATCCTAGAAGAAAACACAGGCAGTAATTTCTCTGACATCAACTGTAGCAACACTTTTCTAGATATGTCCCCTAAGGCAAGGGAAACAAAAACAAAAATAAACTATTGGGACTGCAGCAAAATAAAAAGTTGTTGCACAACAAATGAAACGATCAACAAAACAATAAGTCTACCTACTGAATGGGAAAAAATATTTGCAAACGATATATATGATAAGGGGTTAATTCCAAAATACTTAAAGAACTTATACAACTGTACACCAAAAGCAAATAATCTGTTTTAAAAATGGTCAGAGGACCTGAATAGACATTTCCCCAAAGACATATAGATAGCCAACAGTCACATGAAAAGAAGCTCAACATCATGAATCAACAGGGAAATGCAAATCAAAACCACACTGAGATGTTACCTTATACCAGTTAGAATGGCTAAAATCAAAATGACAAAAAGTAACACACTGAGAAGATGTGGAGGAAAAGGACCCCACATGCACTGTTGGTGAGAATGTAAATTGTTATACCCACTTTGGGAAACATTACGGAGGTTCCTCAGAAAATTAAGAATAGAAATACCTTATGACCCAATGATTTTATTATTGGGTATTTATCACCCCTCAAAAAACCACCAATTTTAATAATATACACACCCCTATGTTTATTGCAACATTATTTATAATAGCCAAGATATGGGACAACCTAAGTGTCTGTCAATAGATAAATGGATATGGAAGAGGTGATATATATTATCACTGTGTGTGTGTATATAAAATGAGGTGATATATATAGTGTGTGTTATTGTGTGTCTGTGTCTGTGTGTATGTACATATGTGTGTGTATATATATATATATATATAAAATGTATATGATGGAATAATATGCAGCCATATAAAAGGGTGAGATCCTGCATTTGAGACAACATGGATGGACATAGAGGGTATTATCATATGTGAAATAGCTCAGACTGAGAAAAACAAATACCATATGATTCTCCTCATAGAGGCTTCTTTTAAAAAAATGAATAAACAGGGTACCTGGGTGGCTCAGTCAGTTAGGTGTCTGCCTTTGGCTCAGGTCATGATCTCGGGGTCCTGGGATCGAGCCCTGCATGGGGCTCCCTGCTCAGCGGGGAGCCTGCTTCTCCCTCTCCCCTGTCCCTGCTCATGCTCTCTCTTGCTTTCTGTCTCTCTCAAATAAATAAATAACATGTTTCCATAAATGAACAAACAAACACACAAAAAGCAGAATCAAACCTGTAAATATGGAGAACAAACTGATGGTTGCCAGAGGAGAGGTGGGTGGGGTGTTGGGTAAAATGGGTGAAGGGGAAGAGGGCGACAGGCTTTCAGTTATGGAATGAGTAAGTCATGGGAGTAAAACACACAAAAGAAGATATACAATTGATATTGTAATACGAGTGTAACGTGACAGATGGTAGCTACAATTGTGGTGAACACAGCATAATGTATAAACTTGTGAAATCACTAAGTTGTACACCTGAAACTAACATAACATTGTGTGTCAACTATACTCACATTTTTTTAAAAAATTAATAACTTTAAAAAGAAAACATAGGTAAGTTTGTTGAGCACAGAGCAGGCATTTTCAAGGGAATAATGAGATCCAGAATTGGTCCCATGGAGTGAGTAAGCAGGTTGGGGCTGAGGGCTGACAAGATAAAGGATTTCTAGAGAGGCTTTTAGATCTGGCAAAGGATTTAATCCTGAATGGGTTTTGGAAGAAGGTGGACAATAGCCTAACACTGAAGTCAGAAAATGTTTTTTTAGTTTTTTGTTCTGGGTTTTTTTTTTTACAACAAATTTGGTAACTGGGACATTTTCATTTCAAAGCTCTATTTTCACTTTAAAGTTAATAATAAAAATACACAACAAAAATAAATTGTTTATTCATTCTATTTTACAAACGTGGAGTTGTATAAATTAAAAAAGCCTGGTGCTACCTTCACTGAAGGGTCCACTCCTGCGCAGCTCAGTCCTGTATTTAACCAGTCCCAAAGGAACTGAGAATAAATTATCTCCTGAGTGTAGATCAAGTTCCATGGGCATATCAGGAAAACTAAGTACAGACAAAGGGAAGCCAGGTTGATTGGGTTGCTGGTAGATACACTTTTGCTTGTATGTCACTATTTTGCTAGCTTTCTGGGAAGATGCATGTCATGGCATCACTGTACTTCTTGAGTTTATCTCTTTGCCCCTTTTCCTTTCTTCACTCTGGTCTCTCAGGGATTTATACAATGACCAGACAAGGTAAAATTGTTTTGTTTTTGGATAGTATTCATTTAATCTTCATCTTATCCAGGGAGCTGTGAAATATTTTACCTTGGTTATTCCCTGGAAATCTCTTAAAGAACTCACAGGTTTACAAGAGTACTTCTTGAAGTTCAGGTCAAAACAATGTTTAGGGTTATACAGAAAGATAAAAGTGATAAAAAGAAATTCCTTTACTTAGAGCAGAGGCTATAGAAAGCTTGCATGCAATCAAGCCTGCATTTTCTCAGTGTGAGAGGCTTTTACATTACAAAAACAAGGGTAAACTCATGACAAAAGCCTCCTGACGTAGATTATGAACGCACTGCCTCTTACATTTTAAATAAATTAAGAAAATCTGGGGTTATATTTATGATTTGAATCATTAGACATATCAAAAAGTAAGTATGTTCCAACTTGTCAATGAATGTGTTTCTCTCTCATTCCAGAGGTTATTTTGTTGAAATAAATTGCAGGGATCCCCAAGTTATCACATTAGTATATTTACAATTACTAATTTTGTAATTTAATATTTCAGTCATTGTTCAAAATACAGTAACAATCTCTGAATTTTGATCTGCCAATTTTGCTGGTATGTTAAAATAAATATGTGTCTATTCCTAAAGGAAGAGAATATTGATTGTCAGGAAAAAATAAAAGACAAAAAGGCACAATGTAAGCTTGACACTTATCCCCACAGGAAGAAAATAATACAGCAAATATTATTGAGAACTTATAGCAGAGATAAAATCTGGTTGCTAAGAATAAAGACAGAACATGATGGATAAAAGTCATATAGATTACATATTTTTAATCACAAAAATACTTTATTTTATATCTTTCGGCATTGAAAATTTCTCCAAAACCAAATTCACTGAATTTACTAAAAAAGAAACCTGTTTATTTTAGTTAACTGCTTTTTTAAATTGAAACAGAATGAGCTCCATTTTTTTTACAATTTTTAGTTTTTTTATTATTACATTCAGTTAGCCAACATAGATTACATTTTAATAATTTGTGGTTTCTATAAAGTAAATTTTACAGAAAATTTTATTGATTCTACTTATTTAGTCTTCTGGAAAGAAGACAATGAGATATTTTGTGATCAAAAAATTCCCTTATGCACTCCTCTTGTCCTCAGACAAATTTGAGAGTAAAAAGACAAAGAGAACATAGTTTGAAAAGAAAAAAGGACCAGAAAAGTAAGTCAATTGTTAATTTAAATAAGGAACATGAAGATGATATAAATGGGTCAGTATGTTGTAAAAAGTATGTTATTTATATGGCTTCATCTATGTGTTAAATTATATCTCTGGCTTCTGTTTTATTTCTCACAAATAAAGAACTTTACTCTCATTTACAACGAAGGCAATTCTAGTTTTATATTTCTAAGATAGGAAACACATTTATTTCTTCTGGTCACATTTAAAAGAATATATATTAAGAATAACAATAATCATAGCTTTTAATAAGTTCAGGAATTGTGACTGGGTCATCAGCTTCCACCAAAATCTTAGAAGACAATGAAGTTTGAAAAAAAAAAAAAGACAATGAAGTTTGTAAATGGCATCGAAATTAAAACTCAGAATTAGGCATTTCAGTCCTAAGGGCACACAATCTTGGAAACTGGAAAACAATGTCTCAATATCTAAATTACAGATGTGATAATTATTATAGCAGAAATGAATTTCCCTTGCCTCTAGAGACATATCTAGAAAAATTTTGCTATGTCCAATTTCAGAGAAATTACTGTCTGTGCTCTCTTCTAGGATTTTTATGCATTCAGGTTTCACATTTAGGTCTTTAATCCATTTTGAGTTTAGTTTTGTGTATGGTGTACGAGAGTAGTGTAGTTTCATTCTTCTGCATATAGCTGACCAGTTTACCCAACACCATTTGTTGAGGAGACTGTCTTTTTCACATTGGATATTCTTTCCTCCTTTATGGAACCAAAAAACAAACTCAGCTATAGAGAACAAACTGATGATTACGAGAGGGGAGGTGGGTGGGAGAATGGGGGAAATAAGGGTTGGGGATTAAGGAGTGCACGTGTCCTGATGAGCACTGGGTGATGTATGCAATTGTTGAATCACTATATTATACAACTGAAATGAATATAAAAATGTGTGTTACCAATACTGGAATTAAAATAAAATAAAAATAAATAAGTAAAAATTAAATATATTTCATATATAGACAATTTAGTTACAGGTACAGGAGTTATGTAAAGTCACTCATGAGGGGACTTTTAACATAGACCTGGGAATATGGGTTATCCTTTTTAAGAGAGAATGTGTGAAATATTTGTGCCAAAATTGTACACAGGAAAAAAGTTCCATGCTTCATTTCATTGGAGTTAATAATATGAACATTTAAATCTTTAAATCTTCAATTCCTTTACTACTCAGATACTCTTTCTTTCTGTTTTGTTTCTCAACAGATTTTGCTTAAAGAAAATAAAAAGCAGTATGAGAAACCATACAATGATTACAGAGTTTGTTCTCTTGGGCATCTCAGACGACCCATAGCTTCAGGTTGTAACCTTTATTTTTTTATTTATGGCTTATGTATGGTCACTGGAAACCTAACCATCATCATCCTCACCTGGATAGACTGTCATCTCAAGACTCCTATGTATTACTTCCTGCAGAATTTCTCCTTCTTAGAAATTACATTCACCAGTGTTACTATCCCCAGATTTTTGGGGGCAATCATTACGAATGTCAAGACCATTTCCTTTAACAATTGCTTAGCTCAACTATTTTTCTTCATCCTCACGGGTGTTTCTGAATTTTTTCTTCTCACTGCCATGTCTTTTGATCGTTATGTTGCCATCTGCAAGCCTCTTCATTACACCACCATCATGAACAAAAAAATCTGCACCCTGCTTGTCTTTGGGTCCTGGCTAGGAGGATTTCTTACCATTTTCCCACCACTCATGCTCATCCTCCAGCTAGATTTCTGTGCTTCCAATGTAATTGATCATTTCTCTTGTGACTATTTCCCCATTCTACAACTCTCATGCTCAGATACAGGGCTTTTAGAGATGATTGGTTTTTACTTTGCTTTTGTCACTCTGCTCTTCACTTTGGCATTAGTGATTCTTTCCTACCTGTGCATCCTTAGCACCATCTTGAGAATTCCATCTGCTAGTCAGAGGAAAAAGGCTTTCTCCACATGTTCCTCTCACTTGATTGTCATTTCCATCTCTTATGGGAGCTGTATATTCATGTATGTCAAGCCTTCAGCAAAAGAAAGAGCATCACTGACCAAAGGAGTAGCTATTCTCAACACCTCAATTGCCCCCATGTTGAACCCTTTTATTTATACCCTGAGGAACCAGCAGGTAAAACAAGCTTTCAAAAACTTGCTTCAGAAAGTACTGTTTTCTAGAAACAAATGAAAGGATG
>NW_027397706.1:0-631 GCF_003265705.2 Callorhinus ursinus
TTGAACCCAACTAAATAAAACTAAGAAAGTGGCATGTTTACCTAATAGTCGAGAGGCAGTAGCTTTATTTTTTTCTTCCCTCTGACCCAGGATTCCAAAGTAATAATATAGGTAGCAAATTTCCTATCAAACAGTGACCTGTGCCCATTTATGGATTACAGATAGCTGGCAACTTTATAACACATTTATTTTTTAAAAATATGGTACAAGAAAATGTATTCTTTGAATTAGGAAGTAAATTTATCTTAGATATATTAATCATATTTTATTTCTTTAATTTTATTTTATTTAAGTATGTTAGTCACCCTACACAAATCACTAGTTTTTGATGTAGTGATCCACGATTCATTGTTTTCGTATAACACCCAGTGCTCCATGCAGTATGTGTCCTCCTTAATACCCATCACTGGGCTAACCCAACCTCCAACCCCCTCTCCTCTAAAACCCTCAGTTTGTTTCTCAGAGTCCATAGTCTCTCATGGTTCGTCTCTCCCTCCAATTTCCCCCCGTTCATTTTTCCCTTCCTTTTCCTAATGTCCTCCACAAATAAGTGAAACCATATGATAATTGGCTTTCTCTGCTTGACTTATTTCACTTAGCATAATCTCCTCTGGTCCCATCCATGTTGATG
>NW_027397706.1:731-5479 GCF_003265705.2 Callorhinus ursinus
GGCCCTTCATTTCACTACATCTGTGTCTTTGGGGTAAATACATAGTATTGCAATTGCTGGGTCGTAGGGTAGCTTTATTTTTAATTTTTTGAGGCACCTCCACACTGTTTTCTGAAGTAGCTGTACCAACTTGCATTCCCACCAACAGTGTAAGAGGGTTCCCCTTTCTCCACAACCTCTCCAACATTTGTTGTTTCTTGCCTTGTCAATTTTTGCCATTCCAACTGGTGTATGGTGGTATCTCAATGTGGTTTGATTTGGATTTCCCTGTGGCTAATGAGGATGAACATTTTTTCATGTGTCTGTTAGCCATTTGTATGTCTTCTTCAGAGAAGTGTCTGTTCATGTCTTCTGCCCATTTTTCACTTGATTATTTGGTTTTTGCATGTTGAGTTTGAGAAGTTCTTTATAGATCTTGGATACCAGCCCCTTATCTGTAGTGTCATTAGCAAATATCTTCTCTCAATCTGTGGGTTGCCTCTTTGGATTGTTGACTGTTTCCTTTGCTGTGCAGAAGCTTTTTATCTTGATGAAGTCCCAAAAGTTCGTTTTTGCTTTTGTCTCACTAGCCTTTGGAGATGTATCTTGAAAGAAGTTGCTGCGGCCGATGTCAAAGAGGTTACTGCCTATGTTCTCCTCCAGGATTTTGATGGATTCCTGTCTCACATTGAGGTCTTTCATCCATTTTGAGTTTATCTTTGTGTATATTGTTAGAGAATGGTCGAGTTTCATTCTTCTGTATATAGCTGTCCAATTTTCCCAGCATCATTTATTGAAGAGAATGTCCTTTTTCCATTGCATATTTTTTCCTGCTTTGTTGAAGATTATTTGACCATAGAGTTGAGGGTCCATATCTGGGCTCTCTATTCTGTTCTATTGGTTGAATATTAACATTTATATCACATTTATATATGGATTATATCCATAATATAAACAGATATGTTTATCTGTCACTTTTACAGACATGTAAAGTTATTACCAATTATTATTTAACATACCACACACACACACACACACACACATACACACACACACACTATCCACACACACAAGTGCTTGTTCTAAATGCTATGGATATATCATTCTTTTCAAAACAATTTTTAAACATTTAATTGTTCCCAATTAATCACTATTATAAATAACTCTTAATTATGCTGTACAAACATTTTCAAAAGTACTTTTTCCACTGCAAAAGTAATACATGGAAAGAAGCACCTCTGGCAATTAATACCTCAGGGGTAGGACTCCTATTGAGCAAACTCTGAGTCAAGTCAAATAAAGACTAAGGCTGTGACCGGAGATTGACCAAGGAGCTGCCATATGGGTCAAATAATGACAATCTCAGGAGATTGGGCTTTTGGGAGAGCTCCAAATCATTTTGCCCCCTCCAGTGGCTGCTAGGCTGCTGGCTTTTCCAGAATCACTAATTGTGAGGCTGCTGGCCCTCAAGGTTACTGCAGATATCAGGAGAGAGGGATGGGAATAGTGATAGGTAAAACTCCCCAAAACTGGCAGTTATTACCGAGATTCAGACATTTTAGGCCCTTGTTGTATTGTTCCAAGTCTTTGGTTAATTTCCAGAATTCTCCAGAGAAACAGAGCAATTGAAGATATATAGACATACATGAGGAGATTTATTATAGGAACTGATTCACATGATTATGGAGGCCCAGAACTCCTACAATCTGCCATCTGTGAGAAGGAGAACCAGGAAAGATGGTGAAGTAATTGTCTGAGTATGAAGGCCCAAGAACCAGGGGAGCTAACAGTTTTAGTATGAGTCCAAAGGCCCAAGAGTTGAGGGGGCCAATGATGTAAATCCCAGTCTGAGTCCAAGGGCCAAAGAACCAGCAGCACCCTTGCACAAAGGTAGGAGAAGATGGATGTCCTAGCTTAAGCAAAGAAAGCAAATTCACCCCAACTACACCTTTTTGTTCTATTCAGTCCCTCCACAGATTGGATGATGTATACCTTCATTAATGAAAGTGATCTTCTTGGGCTCCTGGGTGGCTCAGTCAGTTAAGTGTCTGCCTTCAGCTTAGGTCATGATCCCAGGGTCCTGGATCGAGTCCTGCTTCAAGCTCCCTGCTGAGCAGGGAGCCTGCTTCTCCCTCTACCCCTCCCCCCTGCCCATGATCCCTTTCTCTCTCTCTCTATCTCTTGGATAAATAAATAAAATCTTTTTTTAAAAAATGAGAGTTATCTTCTTTACTCAGTCTACCTATTCAAATCCGAATCTCTTCCAGAAACACCCTCATAGACACACTCAGAAATAATGTTTTACCACCTGTCTGCACATCCCTTAGTCCAGTCAAGTTGACACATAAAATTAGCAATCACAACTTAACATCCAAAAATCGTATTAACAGAATAGGGACACCTGGGTGGCTCAGTTGGTTAAGCATCTGCCTTTGGCTGGGGTCATGATCCCAGAGTCCTGGGATGGGGCCCAGCATCGGGCTCCCTGTTCAGCGGGAAGCCTGCTTCTCCCTCTCCCTCTGCCTGCCTATCTACTTGTGATCTCTCTCTCTGTGTGTCAAATAAATAAATAAAATCTTTAAAAAATCATATTAACAGAATGAAGGACAAAAACCACATGGTCAGAACAATAGAGGCAGAAAACACATTTGACAAAATCCCACACCCTTTTATGATAAAAACCCTCAGAAAACTAAGAATTTAAGGGAACTTACTCAACCTGATAATGCACATCTACAAATAACCACAGCTAACATCACTGTCAATAATGAAAGACAGAAAGCTCTTCTACTAAGATCAGAAACAAGCCAAGAATGTCTATGTCTGCTCTCATCACTTCTATTCAATATTACATAATGACCCTTGAACAACATAGGGGTTAGGGGCATAGACCCCTGCAGAGCTGAAAGATCTGCGTATAACTTTTGACTCTCTAAAAACAATTACTAATAGTCTACTGCTGACTGGAAGCCTTAACAATAACATTAACAGTTGATTAACATATGTGTTATACACTGTATTCTTACAATAAAGCTAGAGAAAAGAAAACATTATTGAGAAAATCCTAAAGAAGAAAAAATACATTTACAGTACTGTACACTATTTAACAAAAAATAAAATTCCACATATAATGGACCCATGCTGTTCAAACCTTGTTGTTCAAGGGTCAACTATAGTAGAGGTTCTATCTATAGTAATTAGGCAAGAAAAGGAAACAAAATGACTCCAGGCTGGAAAGGAAGATGTAAAACTATCTTTATTCAAGAAGGCATGATCTTGTGGATAGAAAATTCTAAGACGTCCATACCAAAAAAAACTATTAGAGCAAATAAACAAGTTCAGCAAAGTTGCATGATATAAGACCAATATGTAAAAATCAACTGTCTTTGCCTATACAAGCAATAAACACTGCAAAAGTGAAATTATGAAGGTAATGTCATTTACAATAACTTCAAAAAAGAAAATTTTTAGAAATAAATTTATCAAGTGTAACCTGAAAACTATAAAACATTGGTAAAGTACGTTAAGAAGATATAAATAAATGGAAAGACATCCTATGATCATGGACTAGAAAATTTAATATTGTTAAGATGGCAATACTCCCCAAAATTATTTTCAGATCCATTGCAATACCTATCAAAATCTCAGCTGGCATCTTTGCTTAAACTGACAACATTATCCTAAAATTCGCAGGGAAACACAAGTGACACCGAATAGCTAACAGGTTTTTTTTTAATTTTTTTATTGTTATGTTAATCATCATACATTACATAATTTGTTTTGGTGTACTGTTCCATGATTCATTGTTTGTTCATAACACCCAGTGCTCCATGCAGAATGTGCCCTCCTCAATACCCATCACCAGGCTAACCCATCCCCCCACCCTCCTCCCCTCCAGAACCCTCAGTTTGTTTTTCAGAGTCCATCGTCTCTCCTGGTTAGCTAACAGGTTTTTAAAAACTGAAGTTGGAGAACTCACACTTTCCTATTTTAAAATTAGCTTACGTTGAGCGCCTGAGTGGCTCAGTCGGTTAAGCAACTGCCTTCGGCTCAGGTCATAGTCCCAGGATCCTGGGATCAAGCCCTGCATTGGGATCCCTGCTCAGTGGGGAGCCTGCTTCTCCCTCTCCCTCTGCTTGCCTCACCCCTGCTTGTGCTCTCTCTCTCTGTCAGATAAATTAATAAAATCTTTAAAAAAAAACCCAGCATATAATAATCAAGAGAGTGTGATACTTTCATAAGGATAAACATATTAATCAATGGAATAGAATTAAGAGTCCAGAAATAAATGCTCATAATTTATGTTTATGATTAATTGATTTTGACAAGGTTGCCCTGGTAACTGAATGGAGGAAAGAACAATGTTTCAACAACTGCTACTAGAATACCTGAATATACATATGCAAAAAAATATAACAATGGACCACTTTTTTACACTACATACAAAAATTAATTCAAAATAGGATGATAGACCTAAATGTAAAACTTAAAAATCTTAGGAAAAAATATATTAGCAAATCTTTGTAACCTTGGGTTAGGCAGTCTTTTAGATAGGACATTAAAATCACAAGCTACAAAAGAAAAAACAGATAAACTGGACTTCATCAAAATTAAAAACTTTTATTCTTCAAAGGACACCATCAGAAAATGAAAATATAACCCACAGAATAGGAGAAAGTATTTTCAAATCATAAACCTGATATTTTCAGGATATATAAAGAACTCTTATGTTCAAAAATTTTAAAAAATAGGCAAAAAATCTAAACAAA
>NW_027397706.1:5579-19405 GCF_003265705.2 Callorhinus ursinus
CCTTATCACCCAGCAATTTCACTCCTTAGTTACATATCCAAGATAAATAAAAACATATGTCCACATAAAAATCTGTATATAAATGTTCATAGCAGCATTATTCAGTATAACCAAAAGTGAGAACCCAAATAAATGTCCATAATCCTGATGAATGGTTACATAAAATGTGGCATATCCATGCAATGGAATATTATGCAGGCACAACAAGGAATGAAATACTGACACATGCTACACTTGGATAAACCTTGAAAACATGCTAAGTGACAGAATCCAGATCACTTGTTGTATGATTACATTTATATAAAATGTCTAGAAAAGGCAAATCCATAGAGATTGAAAATATATTAGATGTTGCTGACAGCCAGGGGAAGGTTTAAAG
Organism: Callorhinus ursinus; assembly: GCF_003265705.2. Taxonomy (NCBI): domain Eukaryota; kingdom Metazoa; phylum Chordata; class Mammalia; order Carnivora; family Otariidae; genus Callorhinus; species Callorhinus ursinus. Next base: position 5,959 of record NW_027397706.1, read on the forward strand.
TTATAAACCTACACTTACAAAGTGTAAGATATAGAATATAAGGTTTCTTTTTGCTATGATACAAATATTCTAAACTTAGATAATGGTGACAGTCCCTTTGAATATACTAAAACCCAATGAATTATAGACTTTAAAAGGACGAGTTTATGGTATGTCCATTAGATTTCAACAAAGCTGTTATAAAGAAAATTAACACATGAACTTGACCTTAAAAATCAGATTATAAGGGGGCGCCTGGGTGGCTCAGTCGTTATGTGTCTGCCTTCGGCTCAGGTCGTGATCCCAGGGTTCTGGGATCCAGCCCCGCACTGGGCTCCCTGCTCGGCAGGAGGCCTGCTTCTCCCTCTCCCTCTACCCCTGCTTGTGTTCCCTCTCTCGCTGTCTCTCTCTGTCAGATAAATAAATAAAATCTTTTAAAAAAAATCAGATTATAAGGAACTTTTTTTCTAAATTTGTCTCCTGAGGCAAGGGAAACTAAAGCGAAAATAAACTAAAGGGACTACCATCAAAACAAAATCTTCTGCACACTGATAGAAACAATCAACAAAACTAAAAGACAACTTATGGAATGGGAAGAGATATTTGCAAATGACATATCCAATAAAGGGTTAGTATCCAAAATACATAAAGAACTTACACAACTCAACACACAAAAAACATACAATCTAATTTAAAAATGGGCAGCAGACATAAAAATGGGCAACAGACACGTCTCCAAAGAAGACATCCAGATACCCAACAGACACATGAAAAGATGCTCATTATCTTGCACTATCAGGGAAATGCAAATCAAAACCACAATGACATTATCACCTAACACCTGTCAGAATGACTAAAATAAAAAACCCAAGAAAGAGGTGTTGGTAAGGATGTGGAGAAAAAGGAACACTCCCTGCACTGTTGATGGGAAAGCCAACTGGTATAGCCACTCTGGAATAAAGTATGAAGGCTTCTCAAAATGTTAAAAATAGAATTACCCTACAATCCAGCAATCACACGACTGGGTATTTACCCAAAAAATACAAAAACACTAATTCAAAGGGATATATGCACCCCAAAGTTTATAGCAGCATTATTTACAATAGCCAAGATATGGACATAGACCCAGCACCCAGTGATAGACAAATGAATAAAGATGATGTGATATATATATCAATATAATGAAATATTATATATGTGAAATATTATATATATACATATATATATAATGGAATATTATTCAGCCATAGAAAATAATAAAATCTTGCCATTTGCAAAGACATGGACAGAGCTGGAGAGTATAATGCTAAGCAAAATAAGTCAGTCAGAGAAAGACAAATACCGTATGATTTCACTCATATGTGGAATTTAAGAAACAAGAAAATGAGCAAAGGGGATACAAAGAGAGAGAGAGACAAACCAAGACAGAGACTCTTAATTATAGAGAACAAACTGATGGTTAGCAGAGAAGTGGGTGAGGGATGGGTGAAATAGGTGATGGGGATTAAGGAGCACACTTGTCATGATGCGTGCCAGGGGATGTAAAGAACTGCTGAATCACTATATTGTACACATGAAACTAATACAACACTGTATGTTAACTAACTGGAATTAAAATAAAAATTTTTAAAAATCGGATTACATAAAAAATATATATAATGGAAGTTCCTTAATATCACTTCAACCTTGGATTGCCCATCCCCCTTCTCAAGGGGACATTCACCACTTCTTTGTGTGTCATTCAACACATATTCTCTGCATTACCAAATATAAGTAATGACATGGATACATTTCTGAATATATTCCTGTTATAAGATAAATTTCTAAAAGAAAAATTGTTAGATCAGCCTAATTGCACATGTTAAATTACCTACATACCTATTTATCATTAATATATAGCCAAATAACCTTACAGAAGTACTATATCAACTTTAATTTTAGCTGTGTTCAGAGTTGACACTTCCTTATACCTCCTATAGTTCTTAATATCAATATTCATTTTGATCTATGGCATTCTCGTATGTGAAAAACTTTTATCTTTTAATTTGTGTTGCTCTATGCAACATTAGGAATTTCTCTTTCTTTCATAAATAGTGTAGTTTCATTTATTTTGCTGTTTCAAGTTTTTATTTAAATTCCAGTTAGTTAACATATAGTGTAATATCAGTTTCGGGCTTAGAATTTAGTGATTCAACACTTACATATAACCCCTAGTGCTCATCATAAAAAGTGGGCTCCTTAACACCCATCACCCATTTAGTCCATATCTTCCATCCACCTCCCCTCCAGCAACCCCCATTTTGTTCTCTACAGTTATGAATGTTTTATGGATTGCCTCTTTTCTCCCTCCTATGTTCATCTGTTTCATTTCTTAAATTCCCCATATGAGTGCAATGTTAGGAATTTTCTGCTCATGTTTTTTGCCCATTTTTCCTTTGGGGTGATTGTTGCTTTCATGCTGATTATTTCATTGTTCTAGTCCATTATTCTATTATTATTTTTAAAATACAGAATGCAAAGGGTAATAAATATCCATGTACTCACTACTCAGAGAAACAAATGCTAACATTTTTATCATATTTGCTCCACATATCTTAAAGAAACTAATGATGTAATGTATGGTGATTAACATAACAATAAAAAATTTTAAAAAAGAAAACAACCAAATGGACCATATGCCTTTTTAAATACTAGCTCTTTTAATGTTCCAATCTCATCTCTTGGTATTGGGTCTTTTGAGGTGTTCTACTTCTTGGATTGCTTTTTGTAATACTAATTTGTTTTTAGATATTCAAATGTATTATTATAAAGTGCATCTAATATTTTTTGAAATTTAATATACTTCACATCTATAGTTAAATCTATTTATTCATTCCTAAGAATTAAAAAATAATTCAGCTTAAAGAAAAAAAAATTAAAAAATAAAAATAAATAAAAATAAAGGCAATGTCTCCTCTGTTCTCCACCACACTACATTCTTATTCCCTCTCCCTGGAGGTAAGCCCTATCATAAATTTAATATATATATCCAGGCCATTGCATACTTAAACTACATACATGCTTTAATTAATATATAATATTTCTATATAAAACGTATTACATTATACATAGCATTTGGCCATTTGCTTCTTTTTAACCCAATATTGTTTTCAAGAGGTCGACCTATATTGATCAAAGATATTTTTTAAAACTATTTTTTAATTAATACTATATATGTTTTTTACTGCATCATAGTATCTTATTTTATGAATAGATAAAAGTAAATTTCTCCTTTCCTTTACTGAAGGACATCTGGATTATTATCAGGTTTTTTTCTGAAACAACTAACTCTGAAATGAACAGATCTTCATTTAGGTGTCCTGGTACTTATGTGCAAAAATTTCTCTATAATACATTCTCGGGGATGAAATGGCTGGCTTACAGACTTGTCTTTAATTTTAGTAGCTGTTGCCAAATTGCTTGTACAAATTCATGCTCCCATTTGAACAAGCAAGGCCCCTCACCTCATTTAATTTTGTGTTCTGGTGTACGTCTGGAGAAGGATGGGAGATTATGGAGTCCTATCTCTTTACATTTGAACGCCCTCCAGCATTATCTGACTTTTTAAGCATCCTCATTATTGTTTTAGTTCATTTTCTTCTGATTATCAGTAAGACTGGGGGGTCTCTTCATATGTTTGTCAGTGAATTTTATTAATTTTAAAACATAACTCCCATTTTTAAGCATATACTTTATTATCTGGCACCATTCTAAATGAGCCAGATGCATGGATCTAACTATTTAAAAAAAAAGCGCATTTTGTAATAAGCATATGAAGTAGTCTGATTGTCATAAACCAAGGGCGGGTTTTTTTTTTATATCTGGCCTTTTGAAATAGTAATAGCTGATAAAAAAATAAAGAACCAAAATTTCTAATTAAAAAGACAACTTAGGAAATTGATTTTAAAAGAGAGTGGCCAATACTTCTGGTTCCTTTTTGACTGAGAGAATATTTTTTTAATCAAAGAAATCAGTCTATTCAATTCTGAAAATGTCATTGCACAGTACATTTTAATTTGAAAATGCTTGAATTATTCAGAATCGGGTAGCCCGGGTAGGAGTGGCACGGGTGTAGTCAGAGACACAGAGCACACTGTCCAGGTGGCAGAAGCAGGACTGGGGGTGCCCCAGGCCCTCACATCTCTGAAAGGGGAGGGACAGGAAATGAGTTTTCAGATATAATCTCTCAGACCTGAGTTTAGCCTGGAAAGCATTTTCTTAATTTGAACACTGGACAAAATTCTGTCTAAGGCCACTTACCTAGCATTCAGAGAAGATCTTTAATTTCAATCGATTTCAAATAAGTGGGCTAATGAATCCCTGGGACTCAGCACATACCCAGGATGCTAGTCATGTCTTATCAATTGTGACTAAGTCGTGATTTATTAGAATTTTCCATAACAGTATTAAATTGATGGATTATAACAATTAGAAAGCAGTGATCACAAAACAGTGCATGTGCTTCTAAGAGAATATTTGAAGGATTCTTCAGTGTGGCTTCATCTTGTCCATCTATTACATTTTGATGGGTGGTACAGATATACCCCTGCAATTTTTAAGATTATAGTCACATTAGGGCTGTAGTACGATATCCTTCGAACATATAGGTATTTCTTTTTTTTTAATTTTTTTATTTTTATGTTAATCACCATATATTACATCATTAGTTTTTGATGCAGTGTTCCATGATTCATTGTTTGTTCATAACACCCAGTGCTCCATGCAGAACGTACCCTCTTTAATACCCATCACCAGGCTAACCCATCCCCCTACCCCCCTCCCCTCTAGAATTCTTAATCTCAGGAAACAAACTGAGTGTTACTGGAGTGGTTGGGGGTGGGAGGGATGGGGTGGCTGGGTGATACACATAGGTATTTCTTTTGGCCTCTTTACATGTGGCTATTCCACTGTACAATAATAAATAATCTGAACTTCCTCCGCGATCACTTCCAGATCTCTGAAGGCATCACTTTCCACTTCTTCTTGCTGCAATATTTGTTCACCAGAAGCTCTGCTAATACTCTCCCTCTTCACCCCATACTGCCAACTCCCTGTCCGAAAATGCTAAGCTCCAAGAGGACAGAACTCACTTCCACTTTTGTTCTCCCAGGGAAGCCCAGCCAGAGAGCAGCACGTTCTGTCCCACGACCACACCAGCTCCTTGGTTTCCCCTGACCCGGGCTCTGACCGGAGTATCTCACTCTACCTCCCGGACCTGCCCGAGAGCCCCACCTCTCCCACTGGCTGCTCACAACAGCCAGGGACATTTTTGCGATGAAGGCAGGCAAACTCTCCTGCAGATGTGCCTCTGGAATCTTGTCCTAGTCTTGCTGTAGTGGATGCTCTTGGAACCACCCAAATCTCTTCGTTCAGATTTCTGAGGACCCATTTCTCAAGCTTCTGTTCAGTTTGGTCCTGGGAGCTCATAGTTTCTGGAAACCTCTTAGATACTGGCGCGGCGTCACCCAGATACTGAGAGCCTAAAATCCAGGGCGTCAACATGTTCCTGGAGTAAACCTTAGCCAGTGACTGGCTGTTGCAAGAGGACAAAAGCCCAGCTCTTTGAAGGGGAAAGACTCTCCTCTTGATCCCCTTGGGGGATTGGGCAAGGTTGAGAAGTAACCTGGAATTGCCCTCTTGCTTGGCAAGAGGGATAGGATACAGGAAGTGAGGGAAGGAGAGTGTGATCACAGAAAAATTCATAGACCACAGGGATAATGCTTTAGATTATATTCTACATGTGACAGAAATCCACTAAAAGGTTTTAAGGAAGGGAGTGGCATGATTTATGTTTTGGAACGTTCTTTCAGACACCTGGGTGGAAACTGGTTTGTAGACAGTGACTTGGGACCAGGCAACCCATTAAGAGATTCTCCGTGGTGACCAAGTCAGCTATCTTGAGATGGATACATGAGCCTAGCAGCGAGAACCCCCAAGCAGTCTGAAACACAAGGAGCGTTGCTATGGGGGTGGAGGTGGGTCTAAGGAAGATAAGTTGCCAGAGAAAATATAGGACACCCAGTTAAATTTGAATTTCAGATGCACAGCAAATAGTCTTTCAGTCTAAGCAGGTCCCAAGTATTACATGGAAGGAAATGGTTTATGGAACATTCTTGTATCAAAAAATCATTTACTGCTTACCTGAAATTCAAATTTCAATGGGCATCTTGCTGTTGTTGTTGCTGTTCCCCATGTTGGGCACCCTACTGAGGGCTTCTAAATGAAGACGCTGAGTTAGCCATCAGGAGAAGAGTTGCAATGTGCACAAGTCTCTTAAATCTGAGTTCTGTTTTTGCTTTTGGTCTGGGTCTATAGGCTAAAGTCAAAATGAGAACATCCTGTCACTACGAATTTACAGTTATGTACATGCTGTGCTCGTGCGCTAATAAACTCAGAGGAAGACTTAGGCCACTAAATGAAAAAAAAAAAAAAAAAAACCCTGATGATCCAGATTCTGTATCATCAAATATGTCTCTACCCTGAAGTTCTGCCCAACAGAGAGTTTTTTCATATTTTCCTTCTCCTACAAAACTGTACTAAGCTGAAAAAAAAATGGGTAGTCCTTTAAAGGCAACCTGCATAGATATGAGAACAATTCAGGAGAAAATTGAGTCACACACTGCCTGGGCCATCAGTGTGCACGCACCTTAGATTGTGCACACACTGCCTGGGCCATCAGCGTGCACGCACCTTAGATTGTGCACACACTGCCTGGGCCATCAGCGTGCATGCACCTTAGATCGTGCACACACTGCCTGGGCCATCAGCGTATACGCACCTTAGATTGTGCACACACAGCCTGGGCCATCAGCGTGCACGCACCTTAGATTGTGCCCAAGAATGCCCAGGGGTCCTGAGAACAATTTCTGACCCTACCCCAGCCTTACCCAAGCCTCTTCTCAGGCATAATTACAGAGCTTGGGCTCTGGAGTCTGTCAGACTTGGCTTTGAATTCCATTTTGACCACTGAGAATTATGTGAACACAAATTAAGCTTAGTTTTCTTGTCTGGAAAAAAAAACAAACAACAAGAGATACCATATATGGAGTTCAGATGAGATATTTCGTGAGAAAGCCTTTATCAAATGCTAGATTCATGGTAAGATCTCAAAAATGCTAATAGCTATTTTTCACCATTAGAGTTCACATCACAATACGACTGACCTTCCCTGACAAATTCCTTGAAGTTCTAAATGTTGATATATGGGCCTTAGGGGGCGTATCCCAGAAGCAGACCCAACAACAAGCATTTGTGTGAAAGTGATTTTGCAGTAAATGTTCTTAGGAAAGCAGAAGAGGGCAAGTAGGAACTGGGAAGGAAAGAGGTCAGGCTAGGGTATGAGAGCAAGCAAAATCCCATGGAGGGTGGCTTTGGCTCAGTCCCACAGGGGAGCTCCAAGACGGGATAAGTCACACCTCAGTCCCGGTCCTCTCAGAGGACAAGGGAGCTGTACGGCCACAGCCACTGGTTTTGGAATGTCCCCAGGCAATAGGTCTATAGGTCCCTGCAGGGAAAGTGAGTCAAGACAGCAAGAGGGCAACGCTTCCACTAAGAAATGGAGGTGCTGGCTGTTTGGAGTGAAATGCACCAGGAACTAGTGCACAGAAAAAAGGTAAGGGGATCAAAAGAGATGTGGAAGTGTGGCTAGCATCCCCCCATTCAGCTTGAAGCTAAAATCCTATGTAAGAGAAGAAAGATCTACGGTTCTCATTCATTTACTGTGGTATACCACTAAAAAAATGATAGAGAGGCATGGTATTTTCTGAGATGGTAAGCAGTGGAGAATTATTTTCAAACTTTGCTTAATAAATGACAGGTATTACAATCCAACTATTAGTATAAACATCTTCAGTGTTTATTAACCATGAGTCCGGGATGGTTGGCTCCTTTACTCTACCTCAACTACTAACAAATATTACACAGAAAACCATCTTGTTATGGAAATCCCAAAAAATGATGACTACTTTAAGAAGAGAAAATTATACACATTGATAGAATAAAAGACAAAGAACATGAACAGGCAATTTACAAAACAAAAAGTGAAAATGGACACTCAACACAAGAACATTGCTGAAACTCACTAGCAACCAAAGAAATTTAACTTAGACCATGAGATACTAGTTTTCACCTTTCAGAATTGGTAATGATTTTTCAAGTAATAATACTTAAAATTGCCAAGAATGTAGAGAAAATGAGTACCCTCATACAATGTTGCTGTGAGTATAAGCCGGTATAACTTTCCTAGAAGACAATTTGACAATATTTATCAAAATAAACAAAAGTGCAGGCTTTCTGACAAAGCAATTAAACTTTAAGCAATTTTTACTTAGGAAATAAATGACAAGTATAAAAAATTGATGTCAGTAACATTTATTATGATGTAACATATAATATCTAAAAATTGGAAATACTACACGTTTACCAAAGGAAATGGGTTCAGTTAAATGGACAGGGGTATACAAAGTGCCATAAATAACTCTGGAGCCATTTTTAAATGTCAAATAGATTTATCAACAAAATAGTTTTTAATCAAATATTATTAAACCAAAGAAAAATAGAATTATAAAACACGAACGGTGAGGTCCAATCTAAGCACAGAAACAAATCTGAGAGCATGCTTATCAAAATGTTAATACTAGTTATCTTTAGGTACCACAGATGACTTTTATTTTTTCTTTTTGCTTATCTGTATTTTTCTAGTTTTTCTACAGTAAACATGTTTTGTGTGAGTAATAAAAAATGTTATAAAATAACAAGGTATCACCTCTCTGTACTTAGTTGAAAATGAAGTACTCTCAGAGATTGGGTAGCAATACATATTTTTCCATTGTGTTAATTTCCCGTTCCATTAAGCATATGTAATGAACAGTCTGCCTTGACTCTCACTGATTGGCAGAGATCCAAGTGCTACCAAAAAACAAGACAATGGAAACCATCCATCCCCAGCTTTGACCTCAGCCAGCAAACCACGGCCTTGGGACTGAAAACATCAGGTTTCACGTTTAGAAAAAAGATTTCAGTCATGCGAAGGATTTATGCAAGCTAAAGGTGTCCCTGGATAGGCACTGCTTTCTAGAAAGCAGCTGCTGCCTCACTGAATTCAGAATGTTATCAACGATTTCACAATTGGGAAAAGCTACCAAAATGACCTGTATGTGGTAGATGCTCAAGAAATGTTGGGACTGAAACCTAATAACCTCATTATAGGAGTGACAGAACCAAATCTGAAAAGCTGGGATGATAAAATATGTTGTATGCACCACCAGGAAGATGTCGTCATATAATAACGGTTTCCTTTTCTCAAAATTCAAAAACCGTAAGGCAATTCCTGACCGACAAACTCCTGTCCATTGTTACTGCTGCCCAACTCACCATTGCTTATTCCAAACAACAAAAACGTCAACAAGGCCTTGGTGTTTTAGAAAATCTGGAGGCTGAGAAGCAGCAGAAGAAACAAGACCATGAAAATCTGAAACAACTATAAGCATATCCCAATGGCAGAGTGTGAACTGATCCATGTGATCACCTCCTTGTCCAAAGTACACATCTTCTCCTTCCTATCACCACCCACAGAGATAGGACACTCACCCACCTGAGAATCTTCCCTCTTATCTTTCTCTTTTTTGAAAAAGAGTGACCCTTCATCAATTGCTCGCCAGGCTCTTTGTAAATTTTATACCTAGAATGAATTGGAGCTGTTATTTTGTCAAATCTGAAGCAGGAGATTTCAAAAGAAATTTCATCTCCAGCCTTTGTGTAAATTCATAAATTTCTTTGAAAAGTGTTTTGTTTACCTAGCAAACCAGAATGGAACCCATCAGAGAAAATCTGTATTCCTCCATAGTGGTTTAACTAATAAATCCCATCACAGAAATATTTCTGCAAATGAGGCAGTGCATTTTAGCTCCCCTTTTCCATTCCAATAACCTGCAGGAGTGAAGCATTCCATTAGCATGCTGACTATAGGTGGGTGGCTAAGAATAAATTTTGAGGTTTTAGTGATCAATTTCCAGATGGAAAAGCAAACAGAGGTACACTGTCTCCCACCCGCGGTACAATCCAACTGTGACGCTGCGCCGGAAATCTAGGTTGGCAGCTTTAAGTGACATTGTGGACACATACTCAGAATTAAATAACGGGATGTCCAATCCCTCCAAAATGTGAGTAACGAAATGTGGATGACTCAGGGACCCACCATCTAAACCATCACATGAGAAAATACTTGGAAGCGTGTCCAAAAACACAGAGGATTTTTTTTAAAAGTACATGAAGTCAACCATGAATACTAAGTAATGCAGTCATAGAAGTAGAAATTAATGAAAATTAGTCATTACATGAAAATTTCGTCTGTGATGTTGCCACACTGTGTCCTTCTTTCTTTTCCACCACTTCTCCTTCCCTTACCTGCTTCTAGATGCCCAGAAGAGTCTGAATGGGGGACAGAGGAGCTCAGGTAAGGAAGAATATAGAGGCTCTTCAGAGACAGAGACGAGCACACGCCTGCCCCCCCCGCCCCAATTTCAGTCATGTTATTCTTCAGCCTACCACTGCCACTGGCTCTGGTTAATGAATTTGGTTCTCACATTTTCCTGTCTAAAGGCATTTTCTTTTTTAAGGGATCACATACATTTGCAAAGTCTGAATATCTGCAATGAAGTTTTTACCCTCCATGGCCGGGTTTGTTTCTCCTGCTTTAATAGGGCTGTAAGTTAAGGTCTTTCATTCCATAATATGTCCTGTTAGCACACGAAACAGTATCGTGGAATATATAGAAATTCAGTAAACAGCAATCCCTTTAAATTAAAACAGTCCCTTTCCCTCAATTATTGGGCATTAGCCCACCTCCCCTGGTATGATCAAAAGTCAAGCAGGCTGGGCGCCTGGGTGGCTCAGTCGGTTAAGCGACTGCCTTCGGCTCAGGTCATGATCCTGGAGTCCTGGGATCGAGTCCTGCATCGGGCTCCCTGCTCAGCAGGGAGTCTGCTTCTCCCTCTGACCCTCTTCCCTCTCGTGCTCTGTCATTCTCTTTCTCTCAAATAAATAAAAATAAAATCTTAAAAAAAAAAAAAAGTCAAGCAGGCTGTCCACAGTGAGGCCCTAAATCACTCACTCCAAGTAAATTCCCTCAAATTGAGGCCTGGTTTCCTGTCACCCCATATTCTCTAGAAACAAGAGCAGAGGCTACTCTCACTTGATTCCCACCAGGACGCTCGGGTATAGCTGCTGTTCAGTCGCACCTCAGTGATAGGGAGGAGTCCAGCTAACACACCGCGCAGAAAGGTGGCTGGTTACCTCCCCCACCTCTCCCAGGAAACTTCACTCTCGGCCACATACCACAGGCGTCCCTGCCCCGATGCTCTTTAGTTTATTAATGTGGTGGACATCCAGAAACTTCGTCTCCCTGGAGAAAGGGAACAGAGTCTGCATGGACAGTGGTGGGGCCCTGTTTACTGATTATCATATAATTAGGCCTCTTGTTCTGGGAAGAACTCTTATTTTCTACTAGAACTATTTGGCCTCTTTAAAGTTCCTTCTAACCAGGATTTGTATTTTCAATGACAGAGAGAAATGAATACCACATTTAAGAAACTGAGATTTCTTTAATTAAGGAAAGAATTCACTCATATATGTCAATTTAGGAGACCACAGGAAAAAGTAGCACTACCTAGCAATATAATATTATGACTCTTTACACTGCATTAGTCATAACACATTTTGTTAGATTTATACATAAATATTTCATGGGTTTTTTTGGTGCTTTTATAAATAGGAGTGCATTTTTTTAATCTTCAGTTGTTTCCTGCTGGTATATAGTTATACAATTCATTTTTTTATACTGACCTTGTATTCTATAAACTTAATAAATTCACAAATTAGATCTAAGAGTTTTTTATAGAAATTTTATAGATTCCTTGGAAATATATCAAATATTATATTTTAAATTGTAAGTAAATCAAATTTATTAAAATTTTAATAGTAGTACTATTTAATTATGTTTTATTTACCAAATATTTACCATTTCTATTGCTATCCCTTCATTCCTGAAGTTCTAAGCTTCCCTCTGGTATCACTCTCCCTTCACCTGAAGGAACACCTCTATGTGTTTCTTATAGAACAAAGGTGCTGGCAACAAATTCTCTTTTATTTTTCCTCTGTAAGATAGTGCCTCTAATTTGGATTTATTCCTGATGGATATTTGTACTGTTTTTAGAATACGAGGCCTACAGTTCTTCTCTTTCAATATTTTAAAGAAATTGTTCCACTGACTTTTTACCTCTGCGGTTTCCCATGAGAAATCTGCACTTAGTCAAATGGCTGTTTTAATTTTGATGAAGTACAACTGGTCTTTCTGTCTTACATCTACCTGTGCGTTGGGTATCACATCTAAGATGGCTTTGCCTAACCTAAAGCCATGAAGATTTACTCTTATATTTCTTCTAATTGTTCTATCTTTTTAGCTCCTGCATTAAGGTCCATAATCCATTCTGAGTTTATTTTGTAGATGCTGTGATGAAGAAGGAGCCCAACTTTGCTCTTTTGCATTAGGACATTCAGGTGTTTCAGAGCCATTTGCTGAACAGAGTATTCTTTCCCCATTGAGATCCCTTGATGCTCTTGTCAAAAATCAACTGACCGGAAATGTGGAGGCACAGCAAACTTTTTTTTTTTCTCAAGCACATCATATTTTATTGACTTGCTAGTAAGAGAACAAATAAGAGGACAGCAAAATTGTCATTTTGGAAAAGCTATGAAAACACAGGTCTTATATAGATAGGACTGAGGAGTGTTAGAATAACTTCTATATTTTTGATTATTAAGTTTCCAGTTCATATGGTTTCACGATCTGTTGCTTGATCTGTTTAAGGACAAGTCTGACTTCACTTTTTATATGCTTGCTGACAGCTTTTAATCAACCCTTCCCTATTCTCCTTTGCTCCACAACTGAGGCAGCTGACAAAAAACAACCTCCGCTGATACCGTAACAGATTTTAAAATGAAGCAAGCGGGCGCCTGGGTGGCTCAGATGGTTAAGCGCCTGCCTTTGGCTCAGCTCATGATCCTAGGGTCCTGAGATTGAGTCCCGCATCGGGCTCCCTGCTCCTTGGGAGCTGCTTCTCCCTCTGCCTCTCTCTCTCTCTGTCTCTCATGAATGAATAAATAAAATCTTAAAAAAATTAAGTTAAATTAAATTAAATTAAATTATTAAATGAAGCAAGCAAGCCTAGCTATGAGAGTCTCTTTTTAAAGTTGGTTCAAAAACTAATGATGTACTATATGCTGGCTAATTGAACATAATAATAAAAAATTTTAAAAAATAAAGTTGGTTCGAGGGGCCGTGAGAAGGAATTTATGCACATTCTCATTGGAGGAACCATGAATATTTTTTTATTATGTCATGTTAGTCACCATACATCATTAGTTTTTTTTT
>NW_027397707.1:0-19386 GCF_003265705.2 Callorhinus ursinus
CTATTACAGTGTGCTCCAGCATCCAGATGGAGAGAGATGGACTATCTTCTTCTGCCCCCTCTAACCATGTGCCTTTATTGCAGAACGATACAAAGAGATACACAAGAGACTGATGAACCAACAGAAAAAAATATACAAACAAACAAACTGCAATGGGTTTGGGTACTAGATGACCACAAATAGCTGAAAATATTTTCCAGGTGTCAAATAACTCTGGAAAATTTGAAAATGCCACCACCATCAGCCCAAACAGCTCACGGTAAAGAAATTGAATGTGAGATCCAATTTATAGAGTGTCTAAAAGGCAGAGTCAAAATAACACACTCTGAAGCTATGGCCGGTGTGCACAGGTTAAGCACGTCAGCTGGTCCCGTACCAATTTTCACAACTCAAATCCGAACAGCAAACACTGTCTACCGAAGTCTCAGCAATGGTACCATACACGGTTTTGGAACACAGGTACGTGCCACATGTTCATTGTGGTGGCATCTAAGGCTTCGGATAAGATTTTCTGGATGGGAGGCAGGGAAGCCAAGAGCGGGAGGGAATGGGAGAATTGATTAGAGGCACAGTATCAGTCTTGTAACTATTAGCTTCATCTTTCTCTGCACAAACCCTGTGGGGGGCGCATAGAAATGAAAAATTGCTCACCTGATAACAGGTCCCAAGAGGATTAGATGCATAAACAATGACAGCGGCTTGTCTTTGGCCAGATCTCTGTGAACAAAAATGAGGGTCACCTGGACCATAATGGATGAAAACATAAAGAAGGATAAGGTGTATGTCATCCAGTAGGTTTCGCTATTCTTTCGGTAGATTCTGACCATGTACAAGGCAGATGCAGCCACCCCCACAGTACAAAAAGGGGGAGAAGAGGATGCCAAATGGAAAGGTAAATCGAGGGTTGGCCCCACGGATGACATCTTCCTCCAGAGATGAAACTGGATCCACGGTGGGCTCCTCAGGAATTTCATAAACTCGGTCCATTGTCGAGGTTCTGAGCAACCCCCACCCCCACCCAAGAGAACCCTGAAGCCACTGCAGTCCAAGTATTGAAGAGAGCTGTCAAGTACAATTCCAGAGCGGAGATCTGCTAGTTAGAGCAGGAGACCCCTCTTTCTAGTTTCAAGTGACACTTGTTGGGAGTATGGGGCAGAGAACCCAGGAGTACCACTTTGAACTTGACTCTTCATTGGCCCAGGCTTCCAGTCGTCCACAGAAGTGCCAAGAAACCTGGACAGGGCAAAAGCAAGCATTTTAGCGCCCAGTCCGGAGTGCAATTCCAGGCACGTGAAAGGCTTGGGGACAGCTGTCTCCTTGGCCCCTTCTCCTTCCGCAGCCCCGCAGGGAGCGGGGTAGCCACTCTGTCGGGGGCACCAACACTCAGCAGCACCGCTCGAGGAGTCCTGACCAGCACGCCCTCTCAAACCTGCCGAGAACTGAACCAGGGCAGAAGAGGGGGTGCAGCCTGAGCGTCCCTTCGGGGGCTCATTTCAGTGCCTAGGTACCCTAAGCTATTGTTAGGCTGTGGCTACTAGCTCGCCCGCTCGCCGCTGCTCCCTCAGGACCCGCGCCCAGTCGAAGCTTCTCCAGCTCACTCCACCAATTCCCCAAGCTCCGCCCCCGAGGCAGCCGGCCGGGGGCTGGAGCAAAGGCACCAACCCGGGCCCGGAGCGCAGGCTGGGGGGAGGGGCGGAGCGGGGGTGGGGGTGGGGGTGGGGGCGGGGGAGGGAAGCGGAGCGCGCGCGCGCGCTCCAGGAGCCAGAGAAAGCTAGAGGGGCTTCTTTTCCACAGAGAAACTTTGCGAGCGAGAAGCACGACGTGCGGGGCGCCAGCCCGGGAGGGCAAAGGCAGATGCCGTCAGACTCTTGGACGCCCCGTCTGCTGTGGGGTCCTCCCTGACCTGCAGTTCCAGCTGCGAGAGGTCGGCGGCTTGGGAAACTAAGGCACTCAAGGCGGGGGCGGGCCAAATGGGAGGGACGGCTGGGGCCAAACAAAACCAGCCTGCAAGTTCCAGGGCGGTCAGCCCAAAGATGCTCCCTGTGGAGAGGCGCGACAAACGAAAGGGGGGGGGGGGCTTGGCCTAGCCTTTGGAACGGCTTTTCACCACGACCCCCGGATCCCACAGGGAAGCCACAGCTTTCCTCTTCCCCCAAAGCAGCCGACTCCCACTTCTACCCCGCCCTCAGGAACTAGCTAGCTTGCACACTTGAACAACCCACGCGGTTAGGCAGGTGTCTCTCTGTCTCTGTCTCTCTGTCTCTCTGTCTCTGTCTCTCTCTGTCTCTCTCTGGGCTTCAGGGTTGAACTTCCCTAGGTCCTATTGCCCTCCAGATGATATCACGGTGGTGTGGGGAGGAGACCTGAGAGGCAATTGGGACATAGTTTCCTTTCCAGGCAAGTCTGTATGCAGCAGAGATTAAGATAGAAAAGGATGGGGGGGGGGTTGTCAAGACTCAAGGTCAGCACTGAAAACTCATATTATAATGCCTTGATTTCCCCACTTGCAAAATGAGGCCGGGATAGGAACTTTAGAATTGAACTTTCAGGTCTTTGGCTGGAAGGTTCTCAAGAGGTGCCAAATTCTAAATAGACTGGAGAGGAGCCAAGAGAGCTGTTAGTAAAAGCTGAGATGGGTGACTTAAAGAGCTCAGAAAATTGCCAGGATTCTTAAGATCAATCCTCCCCACCTCACTGAGCTTTTGTTTTCCTGCCTTCATTTGCATAATTCTAAACCCCAGAGAAACAGAAAACATCTGCCTCCTGGTAATAATATAAATGTAGCAGAGCCTGTGCCAATCTCCTTTTGCTGCAGGAAGTCAGTACAAAGAATATGTGAGGAGTGGCCAACTAGCAGCCACCAAAATGATGGCCTGGAGAAAGACTTAGTCTTGTGGTTGTGTTGATTTTTTAAGATTCCTGCTGTTGCTGCCTCCTTTCCCCAGGGCTGATTCAGGGACAAATTAACTTCTAAAGGTTGTTGCCTTTGAAGCAGGCACGCTATCTTGGTCTGCACCCGTCCTCCTGCTCAGAGCTGGGTTAGCTGGGTTAGCAGGCTGATCCTTCCTCCTTTCCTTTTCACAAGGCAGGTCAACACTATCTGAGAACACTTCACACATAGTGTTAATTGGTTGGGGCTTTCCAACTGGCACGGGGTTCTCCACCCACCGTATAGGGTGAAGAACTTCTGGGGGCTTCTTAGGAACCTGTTCTCAAGATGGATCTCAAGTAGGGTGACAAACTCACCTCAGTTTGCTGGGATGGGATAAGTTGGTCACCCTAGCATGGGAGACTGAAGCTAGAAAGAATGGAGAATCCCAATTCTTTTAGCCTTTCCTCCTTCCCTGTGCCCTCAGCACGCCCCAAATACACAAATCTACAAGACCTTCCTACTTTGTTCCTGAACACCCCTTCCCTCTGGACGCCACTAAAGGCTTTCTGTAATCACCACACTACTTCCCTCTCTAATTTCATCATCCACGTTACCCTATCGCAAACCCTTTGCTCCAGTCCAGCAAACTTTCTCATTTAATCATACTTGCCTCCTCACTTCCACCTCTGTGTCTTGTTGAGGTCATTTACAGTGTCCTGCACTCTTTCCTCCGTTAGTCCAAACCCTAACCTTCCTTCAGGCGTCAGCTCAGGTACTCCCTCCCCCAAGAAGCCTTCTTTCACCTCCCCAGCCCTCAGGCTTCCCTCTGTCTTTAAGCTACTGGCGCACTCTCTCTTGCACCAGTCCTTCAGCTCTTTCTGTGTTTGGCCTGCCTACCCAACACAAGTGTAGACTCAGGGAGGGATGCTCAATGAATGTTTATTGTGGTTCTTGTTGATGACAGTAATGATTTAAAAATGGCGATGATGATGAGCCTTCCTCCGCCACACTTCCTCCAGGAAACTATGCAAGACTCAGGCACACTCATCTCTAGAAAAGCTATAGCCACTGGAGCTGGGGCATAAAGTCCTGGGGCATAAAGACCCACTTCCTCAGTCAGCCATTCAGCTCACAGAGGATGCCAGCCCACATGATATGTCCCTTCTCCAAGTTCCTACAGCGCTTTTTTGTCAACACCATGGTTTAGCACCAAATTACAAATTATGGCAAGCGTATTATTTTTTATTCCACAACTACATTGCCATAAGCGGCTTAAAGGCAGAGCCCCAACGGTTACACTTTTTTTTTTTTTGGACTCCCCCATGGCTGATACAGACCTGTAAGTTTCTGGCCATCTGATCCCCCTCACCCACTAGCTTCTCTATTTCCAGCCCTAGGACTCTCTGGCGCTTTAGGTCACTAAATCCTCTGGTCTCTTATTTCCCTGTTCCTTTTGCCCTCCTGGGAGAAACTGAGAATTTGCCCTGTTTCTGTCCAACTCTCTTTCCTCTTTCAGGCAACCTCTAGATTTCAGCCCTTTACTCCTCTGAGGAGTAGAGACACTGGAAATGTTGACAGGCATGAGACTACTGAGGCCCTGGGAACCCCTTCCCCATTAAGACCACTCATCTCCCGGGGTGCCTGGGTAGCATCTGACTCTTGATTTCAGCTCAGGTCATGATCTCAGGGTCTTGAGATCAAGCCCTGAGTCAGGCTCTGGGCTCAGCACAGCGTCTGCTTGAGATGCTCTCTCTCCCTCTCCCTCTGCCCCTCCCCCCGCTTGCTTACTTTTTCTCTCTAAATAAATAAATAAAATCTTAAAAAAAAAGACCACTCATCTCCCAAAGACTGGTCAACTGAGGTGATATCCCTAGGCTGCCCCCTGAATACTAGATAGTGTTCAGGGTCAATTTCTTCTTCTTGCAGAACCAAAGTTCTACAGGAAAGGGAGACCCAAGATTTGACTCTCCCCTGCAACACCTCCAAACTCAGCAGGAACAGAGAATGAGTCTAAAGGCTCTTGGCATCTTGGGGCGCCTGGGTGGCTCAGTCGGTTAAGCATCTGCCTTCGGCTCAGGTCAGGATCCCAGGGTCCTGGGATCAAGCCCTGAGTCGGGCTCCCTGCTCAGTGGGGAGCCTGTTTCTCCCTCTCCCTCTGCCCCTCCCCCTGCTCATGCTCTCTCCCTCTCTCTCTGAAATAAATAAATCTTTGGAAAAAAAAAAGTTCTTGGCATCATTATTAGCATTCAGAACACCTCTGAAACATATAAGGCTCCGGAATAGGTTTAAGCTTTCAAAGCCACTGCAGTCAGAGCTGACTTATAAGAGGTAGCTGGTATGCATGAAGGAAGAGGAGAGGAAGGAGCAAGATGTGCAGCAAGTGGCTGATAGTCGTCATAGAACACTAGCTGGTGGGAGGTGAAAGGCAAGGCCCAGAGAATCATTAGCTCGGATGGAAGAATGCCTTCCTTCTGTAGAACGCTCAATTTGAACCGTTAGAATCTTTAAAAGATATCTAACACAAAATCAGTTATGCAGCCTCTGGGCCTTCTCTTTTCACTGTAAAGCAACCTGAGGATGAAGAGTTTTTTCCTATCCTGTTCTGAGCCGCTCCCTCGTCAGCATCATCCATAGGGCCTGGAGTCAAAACACGAGTTCCCTGCAACCCTTATCCCTAGTAGTTATGTTTTTAAAAATCTGATTTAAATGATCATCTAAATTAGCACTGGAGGGAAAGAAGGGCTATTGCAAAATGCAGCATGGAATTTGGGGATGATGGGTGTTGCCAGGCGGATGGCAAGCTGTACATACATTGCCTAGAAGAGGGGAGGGACAGGAGACCGAACTGTGACGGATATTATTTCTTTTTTATTTTAAGTCTTGTTATTTTCAAAATAATGGCTATATTGAGATCTAATTCATATACCATACAATTCACCCATTTAAAGGGTACAATTCAGTGTTTTTAGTACAAAGTTGTGCAGCCATTACCATTACTTAATTCTAGAACATCTTCATCACCCCCAAAAGAAACCACATACCCATTAAGCCCTCACTACCCATTCCTCTCCCCCCCGCCCCCGCTGCCTGAGCCCTAGTCAACCACTAATCTACTTTCCATCTCTCTGGATTTGTCTATTCTGAACATTTCATATAAATGGAACCATGTAATATATGGCCTTTTGTGTGTCTGGCTTCTTTCAGTTAGCATAATGTTATCAAAATTCATCCACATTGTAGCATGTATTAGCATTTCATTTCTTTTTATGGTGAATAATATTCCATTTTGTAGATATATCACATATTGTTTATCCATCAGTTTATGGACATCAGGGTTTGTATTAGGGTTCTCCAGAAAAACAGAACAGGGAGGGGAGGATAGGGAAGGGAGATAGTTTAAGGAATTGGCTCACACAATTATGAGGACTGGTTTGCAGGGCAGGCAAATTCAGGAAAGAGTTGATGTTGCAGTCTTGAGTGCCAAGGCTGCAAACAGGCAGAACTTTTTGTTAATTAAGTTTTTAATTTTAATTCCAGTATTGTTAACATACAGCATTATATTAGTTTCAGGTGTACAATATAGTGATTCAACGACTCTATACATTACTTGGGGCTCATCATCGTCAACAGTGCACTCCTTAATCCCCATCACCTACTTCACCCATCCCCCCCCACCTCCCCTCTGGTAACCATCCGTTTGTTCTTATAGTTTTAAGAATCTGTTTCTTGGTTTGTCTCTTTTTTTTTCCTTTGCTTATTTGTTTTGTTTCTTAAATGCCACATATGAGTGAAATCATGTATTTGTCTTTCTCCTAACTTATTTCGCTTAGCATTATACTCCCCTGCTCCATCCATGTTGTTGCAAATGGCAAGATTTCATTCCTTTTTATGGCTGAATCCTATTCCATTGTACATATATACCACATCTTCTTTATTCATTCATCTCTTGATGGATACGTAAGCTGCTACCATAATTTGGCTATCGTAAATAATGCTGCAATAAACATAGGGTTGCATGTGTCCCTTTGAATTAGCGTCTTTGTATTTTGGGGGTAAATACCCAGTAGTGTGATTACTGAATCATAGGGTACTTCTATTGTTAACATTTTGAGGAACCTCCATACTTTTTTCCACAGTGGATGTACCAGTTTGCATTCCCACCAACAGTGCACGAGGGTTCCTATTTCCCCACATCCTTGCAAACACTTTATTTTAGCCATTCTGACAAGTATACTTTGAAGTGATATCTCATTGTAGTTTTGATTTGTATTTCCCGGATGATGAGGGTTGCTGAGCATCTCTTCATGTGTCTGTTGGCCATCTAGATGTCTTCTTTGGAGAAATGGCTGTTCATGCCTTCCACCCATTTTTTAATTGGATTATTTGCTTTTTGGGTGTTAAGTTGCATCGGTTCTTTTTATATTTTGGATATCAACCCTTTATTGGATCTGCCATTTGCAAATATCTTCTCCTGTTCACTACGTTGCCTTTTAGTTTTGTTGATCATTTCCTTCGCTGAGCAGAAGTTTTTTATTTTGATGTAGTCCCAATAGTTCGTTTTTGCTTTTATTTCCCTTGCCTCAGAAGACATAGCTAGAGAAATGTTGCTATAGCTTATGTCAGAGAAATTACTGCCTGTGCTCTCTTCTAGGATTTTTATGGTTTCAGGTCTCACATTTAGGTCTTTAATCCATTTTGAATTTACTTTTGTGTATGGTGTAAGAAAGTGGTCCAGTTTCATTCTTTTGCATGTAGCTGTTCAGTTTTCCCAACACCATTTGTTGAAGAGACTTTTTCCCATTGAATATTCTTGCCTCCTTGGTTGTAGATTAATGGACCATATAAGTGTGGGTTTATTTCTGGGTCTTCTATTCTGTTCTATTGATCTATGGGTCTTTTTTTGTACCAGTACCATACTGTTTTTGTCACCACAGCTTTGTAATGTAACTTGAAGTCCGGAATTGTGATGCCTCCAGCTTTGTCTTTCTTTTTCAAGATTGCTTTGGCTATTTGGGGTCTTTTGTGGTTCCATACAAATTTTAGGAATGCTTGTTCTAGCTCTGTGAATAATTCTGGTGTTATTATGAGAAGGATTGCATTAAATGTGTAGATTGTGTTGGGTGATATAGATGTTTTAACAATATTGCTTCTTCCAATCCATGGCCATGGGATGTCTTTCCATTTCTT
This sequence comes from Callorhinus ursinus, assembly GCF_003265705.2. Lineage (NCBI taxonomy): Eukaryota > Metazoa > Chordata > Mammalia > Carnivora > Otariidae > Callorhinus > Callorhinus ursinus. Next base: position 8,060 of record NW_027397707.1, read on the forward strand.
TGTGTCATCTGCAATTTCTTTCATCATTGTTTTATAGTGTTCAGAGTACGGGTCTTTCCCCACTTTGGCTAGGTATCTTATTATTTGGGGGACAATTGTAAATGGGATTGTTTTCTTAATTTCTCTTTCTGCTGCTTCATTATCGATGTATAAGAATGCAACAGATTTCTGTACATTGATTTTGTATTCTGCCACTCTACTGAATTTGTTTATCAGTTCTAGCAGTTTTTTGGTGGAGTCTTTTGGGTTTTCTATATGTAGTATCATGTCATCTGCAAATAGTGAAAGTTTGACTTCTTCCTTACCAGTTTGGATGCCTCTTATTTCTTTTCTTGTCTGATTGCTGTGGCTAGGACTTCCAGCACTTGTTGAATTAAAGTAGTGAGAATGGACATTCTTATCTGGTCCCTGACCTGAGGGGAAAAGCTCTCAGCTTTTCCCCATTGAGGATGATGTTGGCTATGGGTTTTTCCTGTAAGACCTTTATTATGTTGAGGTGTATTCCCTCTAAACCTACTTTGTTGAGGGTTTTTTATTTTTTTAATCATGAATTGATGTTGTACTATGCCAAATGGTTTTTCTGCGTCTATTGAAATGATCATATGGTCTTTATCCTTTCTTGTACTGATATGATGTGTCACATTGATTTATTTGCAAATATTGAGTCACCCTTGCATCCCAGGAATAAATTCCACTTGATTGTGTTGAATCGTTCTTTTAATATATTGTTGGATTTAGTTCGCTAGTATTTTGTTGAGGATTTTTGCTTCTGTCTTGATCAGAGATATTGGCCTCTAGGGTTCTCTTTTTCTGTGGTGTCTTTATCTGGTTTTGGAATCAGGTTAATTCTGGCCTCACAGAATGAATTTGGAAATTTTCCTTCCTCTTCTGTTTTTTGGAATAGTTTGAGAAGAATAGGTATTAACTCCTTTTTAAACATTTGGTAGAATTCACCTGTGAAGCTGTCGCCTCCTAGACTTTTATTTGTTGGGAGTTTTTTGATTACTGATTCAATTTCATTGCTTGTTATTGGTCTGTTCAAATTTTTTTATTTCTTCCTGCTTCTGTTTTGGTAGATGGTATGTTTCTAGGAATGTATCTCTTTCTTCTAGGTTGTCCAATTTGTTGGCATGTAGTTTTTCATAATATTCACTTACAATTACTTGTATTTCTGTGGTTTCGGTTGTTTTTTCTCCTCTTTCATTGGTGATTATGTTTATTTGAGTTCTCTCTCTCTTTCTCTCTCTCTCTCTCTCTCTCTCTCTCTTTCTTCTGATGAGTCTGGCTAGAGGTTTATCGATTTTGTTGATCTTTTCAAAGAACAAGCTCCTGGTTTCATTGATCTGTTCTATTGCTTTTTTAGTTTCTATATCATTTATTTCTACCCTAATCTTTATTATTTCCTTCCTTCTACTGGTTTGGGTTGTGTTTGTTCTTCTTTTTCTAGTTCCTGTAGGTGTAAGGTTAGACGGTTTACTTTTAGATTTTTCTTGCTTCTTGAGGTAGGCCTGTATTGCTATAAACTTCCCTCTTAGAACTGCTTTTGCTCCATCCCAAAGACTTTGGACCATTGTGTTCTCATTTTCATTTGTTTCCATGTAATTTTTTATTTCTTCTTTGATTTCTTGGTTGACCCCTTCATTGTTCAGTGGCGTGTTCTTTAACCTCCATGTATTTCTGGTCTTTCCAGATTTTGTCCTGTGGTTGATTTCTTAGTTTATAGCATTGTGGTCAGAAAAGACACATGGTATGACTTCAGTATTTTTGAATTTGCTGAGGCTTGCTTTGTGGCCTAACGTGTGATCTGCTCTGGAGAACGTTCTCTATACACTTGAAAAAAAATGTGCATTCTGCTGTATTAAGATGGAATATTCTGAATATATCTGTTAAATACATTTGGTCCAGTACGTCATTCAATGAAACAGGCAGAATTTCTATGTTGCGGTCTAAAGGCAGACTCCTAAGGCCTTTAGGTGATTGGATGAGGCGCACGCACCTTAGGGAAGGTAATTTGTTTTAGTCAAGGTCTACTGGTTTAGAACGTTAATCACATCTAAAAAAATACCTTCCCAGTACATCTAGATTGCTATTTGACCAAACAAGTGGGCACCATAGCCTAGCCAAGTTGACACGTAAAATTAACCATCTTAGGGTTATCTTCACTTTTTGGCTAGTATGAATAGTACAACTACAAATATTCATATACACATTTTTGTAGAAACATGTGTCCAATTCACATGGAATATATACTTATAAGTAAAATGCTGGATCGTATGGTAACTACATGTAAACAAAATGTCACCTATAGTTTGCTCCCTAGTACAATTCAGTAAGAATTAAACTATCTGCAGACACTTTCATATTTTTTCTTACTGGGCACATTATGTACTGGTTGGACCTTGAAGTGTTCAACTTTATGGCCAAGGGAAGGAGATATTCCAGCAGGGCCGAGAGGAGAAAGAGGCTCCCCCTAGACTACGTGGTGAGGCAATGGATGAGCTAAGAGTAGAAGCAACAGTTAAGATCATGGATCTTGTGCCATTACCAGATCACTTCCCTGGCACTCCTGCCTCTCCTACTCGGCTTTACTACTAAAGGGTACCCATGTGGGGCTCGATCCCAGGAGCCCAGGATGTCACATTCTGTGACATCCGTGTACAGGATCATGTAGTTAGGCAATGGCTAGGCCTCCTAGAACCTCTGATTGCACAGTGACTGGCTCAAGGGAAGAGGAATGGACAACTAGGGAGATAGCAGGGAAAATATGCATTCATCTGTTCAAAACATAAAAAGAACCTTTGCCCACCATGTCACAGAACCATCTTTTTCAACCATCTAACAGAATTTACGTAACAGTTAGCAGTGGCTTTGTTTCTGAGAGCAGAAAGAAGAGTCTAAGGCAATTTTCTTATGCAGCCTGTCTCAGAAGTGTTTAGGTGGTTATGACGGGTCTGTATCTGTTTCCTTCCCTCTCTGCCCTCAAGACCTGAAGGTGTATCTTGAGAGTGGCTTCAGGAAGCTAACTGTCAAAGGGAACTGGAGAGGCTAGGAGAAGCAGATGCTTAACTGACTGAGCCACTCAGGTGCCCCCTGAATTTTATTTTAATTATCAGTCCCCTAGAAGAACAAGTAGAGGTCATTCTTTTTCTCAAATAAATATCATAGACAGAGTTCATGGAAAGCTAGTAACAATGTAAAAAGTACAAAGATTAAAAAGGTGTGACTGATAGCCAGGAACTAACCATAGGTTAATACATTCAGTGAGAAGGACAATTTGTCCTCTATTTAGATTTATTTTATGAAGGATAACCGTATGTTAAGTGAAGAACTAAGTTTTGAAATACGACTCAATAAGCAAAAAGTGTAGGGCTTGGTTTTAATACTGTAAGTGGGCAAATTTAACACTTTTTCGTGGAATGCATCTGCTTAGCTTTAACTATTATACAAATTAGAATAAACTAAAAGAGCTTTTTAGTTGAAATAATATTAACACCAACATTGAGTGCTTACTATGTGGCAGGTACTGTTGTAAGCTATTTATGATTTTATTTACTCCTCACAATGCCAGGGCGCCTGGGTGGCTCAGTCAGTTAGGTGTCTGCCTTTGACTCAGGTCATGATCCCAGAGTCCTAGGATCGAGTCCTGCATCGGGCTCTCTGCTCAGCGGGGAGCCTGCTTCTCCCTCTACCTGCTGCTCCCCCTGCTTGTGCTTTTGAAAAAATAAAATACAATGTCCTTATGAGATAGGCGCTAGGGTCATCTCCAGCTTATGAATAAGGACATTGAAGCACAGAGAAGTTAAGTAGGTACTCAAAGCTAAAATAGCTTTTATTTATTTATTTATTTATTTAATTTATTTTATAGATTTTATTTATTTATTTGACAGAGAAAGAGAGAGCGGGCATACAAGCAGGGGGAGCAGAGGGAGAGGGAGAAGCAGACTCCCCGCTGAGCTGGGTTGGGATGTGAACCCACGAAGTCAGGCTCTGGTGTCTGGGCCCTAGTCATTTCAAACAGCAAACAAATGGTGTGGAAAATTCAAATATAGGAAATATTAGGAATCAATTTTACAATTCCAAGCACACCAACCAGAAAGATCTGCATTTGTGAAATTCATATCTGAACTATTTTAAGTCACCTGATTTCCTCACCTAGTTCCTATATGCTACACTTTCCCGCCTTATCAAGCTTCCTGTGATACCTCTCTTATCACGTCACTCCTTTGACGAAAAGCTTCCAAGGGCTCCCTTCTGCTTATCTAATAGATCTCAAACTTGAATGTGCAGCATACACACCAGGGGAGCTTGCTTAAAATACTGACTTCCTAAGCTGCAACCCCGAAAATTTGATTTAGTCGGTCAGGGTGGAGCCTGGGAATCTGTGTTTTAAGCAAGCTTTGCAAAAACACTGGCCTATGTGGACGAAGCCCAAATACTTTGTTATAGCATTCAAGGCTGTCCATGAGCTGACCCAAACCTAAATCCTAATATAAAAGCTCTATTCTAGAATGGCCCTTGTCCTCAAACTTCTCATATAGGAGGCATTTCTAACTCTAAATCTCTGCCTACCCCTTCCAACCCATCTGGAATTACCTTCTGCCTTCTTTCCTACTATCCAAAGGCTATATATCCTTCAAGGTCAAGCCCAAATTTCAACTGCTCTGTAAGACTCTCCTTAAATTCTCTATCCCAGAAAGGTTATCATTCTTCCTCTGAATAATGAAGTCTATACTGGCTAACCCCAATCCTTTTGGTATTGAACTGGTTTCAAGAGTATATGCCTTGCTTCCTCAATGAGACTGATGGTTGCCACTACCCACACGTGGTTATTTAAATTTGAACTAATTAAGATTAAATAAAATTAAAATTTCAGTTCCTCAGTCACACTAGCCCCATTTCAAGTGTTCAATAGCCACAAAGAACATTTTCACATCACAGAAAGTTCTAATGGACAGCATGGCAAAAGTCTGTTTGTGGCTGTCACAGCTGCCTTCTTACATATTCTCCCTATAAACTCTGCTTGCTCTAAAGTTAAAGTAGATACGTAACCAGACCACAAAAAGTGATAGATTTTCTTTTTAAACTGATTCCCATTTTCAGGAAAAGGCACTCAGAAGATAAGTGTAAATATTCTGCGTTTCTAATCAAGTCTCAAAATCCTTGGCTTTTCTCAAGTCTCATTCTCCTTGACCTCTCTGCTGCATTTGGCATTATACAGCAGATTTCCCTCTCCTACAAAAATTGCTCTCCTCCTTTGCTTCCACGACGCTGTAACAACAAGAATGATCATCATTAATTTATTGAGCTCTTACCATGTGCCATGCTAAGCACTTTATATACTTCAACAACCACATTAAGTAAATGGTAGTATTCTTGCCATTTTATAGATGAGGCATCTGAAGTTCAAAGAAAATTAATTTGCTCAAGGGCACAAAGCTAGTAAGTGGTGGTGCTGGGACTAGAACCCAAACACCTCTTTTAAGGCTCTTCTTAAGAGTCATTACGAGATCAAATACCCAAAAGAGGCGGGGCAGAACATCAATTCCCACATCAAAGAACGGAAATAACCCACTCAAGAGTCTCCTCTCCTCTTTTCCCCCTGCCCTTCTAAAACTCTGTCTTATTCTCTCTCACATACTCCTCTGGTAGATTTTCAAGGTCTTAACAGCCTGGGGGAATTTAAAGCCAATTACTCAGTAATTGAGAAAAAAGTAACCACAGTAGGTCAGGGAGAACAGGGACCAGGTACGGCCTTCCGTTTTCAAGAATTCTGTTTTCTCCTAAATACCCTGTAGGCCTCTCACATTAAAACCTGTGTTGTTCAGGACTTACAATTTTGAGTCAAGTACTCTGCCAACAGTCCATTTTAATTACACTGGGAAGTATTTATAGCTTTTCTGTTTGCTCGGTTGGGCCTTGTGTCAAGTAGCTGCTACCAGAGTTAGTCAAATAAGACAAGGGAAGTGCTGGAGGAGTCCAGCTTGAGGTTGGAAGACTCACCTACTTACTAGTGTTTCACATTACACTGTGTACTGAGACCCTTTAGCAGGTCAAACTCACCATTCCTGGTCAGTAGCCAGAAGGTCAGGATACAGAAGAAAAAGCCTATAGCAACCTTGCCCCTGCCTTCATGGATAAGAGACCATCAACGCTGTCCATCTCCCAAACTCACCAGGCTCCCATAATGTAGTCTCAGCAACACAAGGCCTACCTACTGGAGACAGGAAGCTTAAGTTAATGACTGTGCAGATCCTTTGGACTTGGAGGCCTCCATTACTTAGGTCAAAGAAGAATAAGGACTATGGGAAATCTCTGTAGCTTCCCCTCAATTTTACTGTGAACTTTAAACTACTCTTAAAAAAAATTAAGTCTTAATAAAAAAGAAGGAGGAGGAGGAGGAATACTGGCTTCTTGTCCTGCCTACACAACTGACTGGCTCTCTGGGTGGGGGGAGGTACAAATATTTAGTGAGAACTTCTTTCCTTTTATTATTGCATGTACCATAAACATTACAGGATATTGCTTTGTGTTCTTATATTTGACATAAATTTGATTATATGGAATTGAATGCAACCTTCTCCTCAACAGTATGCTGTTGATATATTTTGCTCAAGTTCTATGTTGCTACATGTAGTTATAATTCATTTTAACTGCTTTATGGAATTCCATCAGATGAATACACCGTAATTTATATATTCATTCTGTTGCTGGTCATTTAGTTTGTTTTCCTTTTTTTTACTATCACAAATAAAATTCTTCAGTGGACATCTATATATGCATGGGCACATGTGGGAGAGTTTCTCTTGATTAAAAATCCATGAGTGATGTTGCCTGGGTGGCTCAGTAGGCTAAGCATCTGCCTTCGGCTCAGGTAATAATCCCAGAGTCCTGGGATTGAGTCCTGCGTCGGATTCCCTGCTCTGTGGGGAGTCTGCTTCTCCCTCTGCCCCTACCCCCACTCATTCTCTCAATCTCTCTCTCGGTCAAATAAATAAATAAAATCTTTAGAAAAATTAAAAAAATAAAAATCCATGGGTGAACCACAGGACTTCTGTTGATGACAGTCTGTATCAGTACTAAGGCAAGATGGTAAAATCCTTCCTCTAGTCACTGCAATTAAAAAGTGTTTTGAAATGTATCTAGATTTCTTTTTAAATGATGGTAAAAATTTTTAAAATAAAATATTTGAAATTTTAAAAATCATGAATAAATAAATAAAAATTCATAAGTGGATTTACTTGGTCATAGGGCATTCATAAGTTCAGCTTTAGTGGATACTGCCAAATAGTTTTCCAAAGTAGTTGTACCAATTTTCATTACCACCAATTGATCTAAATCTTCATTAATATATGGTATTGTTAGTCTTTTCTCATTTTAGCCACTCAGATGGGTGTGTAGTGATATCTAATGGTTTTTTTTTTAAAGATTTTTATTTATTTACTTGAGAGAGAGAGACCATGAAGTGGGGAGCACAGAGGGAGAGACAGGCTCCCCGCTGAGCAGAGAGCCCGACGTGGGGCTCGATCCCAGGACCCCAGGATCATGACCTGAGCCCAAGGCAGACGCTTAACCGACTGAGCCACCCAGGTGCCCCATCTTGTGGTTTTAGTTTGAATTTCCTCGATAACTAGTGAGATGGAGCACATTTCATGGGTTTATCATCTGATATGCTTTCTTTTTTTTTTTTAAGATTTTATTCATTTATTTATTTGAGAGAGCGAGAATGAGATAGAGAGAGCATGAGAGGGGGGAGGGTCAGAGGGAGAAGCAGACTCCCTGCTGAGCAGGGAGCCCGATGCGGGACTCGATCCCGGGACTCCAGGATCATGACCTGAGCTGAAGGCAGTCGCTTAACCAGCTGAGCCACCCAGGTGCCCCCATCTGATATGCTTTCTTAAAGCAGATATTGACAGGGACGAGAAAGGGGTAAGAAGGACATGGGGGTAGTGAGCATGGGCTGGGGGTGGGAAGCAAACACTGTAGAAAGGAGAGCCTAAGGGCATTAAATCAAACTTTCTGAGCAGGCCAGTTGTTCTGAGGACTAGCCAAGTATACACAGATGCAGGAGCCCCTTCAGAGCAGCAACTATGGATGCTGTAAAGCGCATGCAAACGTGTATGTGAAACATGCTTGAAGTCCAGCCATAAAAAAAATCCTGGCAGCAACCTATGTCCAAGCTCTCCTTTCTATATCAGTAGCAGTTCCAGCTGCTTCCTGGCATCTCTAACCAGGTTAGGTTCCTGACTGGCTCTCAATGCCCTTGTCTCAAAAATGACAGCACTGACTACAGAGTCCAGCTAGAAGGCCATACGATGCCAGTGTTGAAGAGCTCAGAATAGGAAATATTCTTATTTTCTCCAGCTTTATCGAAGTATGATTGAAAAAATAAAATTATATATATTCAAGGTGTACATCATGATGTTCATATATATATATACATATATATGCACACCCATTGTGAAATGATTACTACAACTAAGATAATTAACATATCTGTCACTGCACACAGTTACTTTTTGGGGGGTAAATATTCTTTTTACTCAGCACAAGTCAAATACAACTTTCTAGAGTAGTCGGGCTACAGAGCAACATGGTTTAGAGGGCTGCTTCTCAAACTTTCATGCGCATGTGAATCCTCTGGGGATCTTGTTAGAAATGCAGAATCTGGGGCGCCTGGGTGGCTCAGTCAGTTGGGCGACTGCCTTTGGCTCAGGTCATGATCCTGGAGTCCAGGGATCGAGTCCCGCATCGGGCTCCCTGCTCAGCAGGGAGTCTGCTTCTCCCTCCGACCCTCCCCCCTCTCATGTGCTCTCTCTCTCTCTCATTCTCTCTCAAATAAATGAATAAAAAATCTTTAAAAAAAGAAATGCAGACTCTGATTCAAGAGTTGTGAAGTAAAGCCTGAGACCCTGCATTTCTAACAAGCTCTCAGATGCTGCTGATCTGAGGACCACACTTTGAATTTAGAACATGAGCTATGTCAAGCAGAGAAAGACAATTATCATATGGTTTCACTCATATGTAGAACATAAGGAATAGCACAGAGGACCACAGGGTAAAGGAGGGAAAACTGATGCAAAGATATCAGAGAGGGAGACAAATCATGAGAAACTCTGGACTCCCAGAAACAAACTGGGAGTTACAGACAGGAGGGGGGTGGGGGGGGATGGGGTGACCTGGTGACGGGTATTAAGGAGGGCACGTGTTGGGATGAGCACTGGGTGTTATGTGCAACTAATGAATTGTTGAACACTACATCTGAGAGTAATGATGTACTATACATTGGCTAACTAAACATAATGAAAAATAAAAAAGAAATAATAATAATAATAAAAAGAACATGAGCTATGGAGTCACACAGACCTGAGTTTACAGCCCAGCTGTCTGGGCTGTGGCTTTCTTAGCTGTGAAATCTCTGACCGGCTATTTAATCTCTCTGATCTTTCGTTTCCTCACCTATAAAAAGATTAAAAAAAAAAAAAACAGCATTACCTACTTCATAGGGTCATTGAGGAGGTTAAATGAAATAATGCATGTAAAACATATTTAGCACAATGCATGGAAAGAATAAGAAGTGCTAGCTATTGTTAAGATTCCATGAACTGCCACTTCTACAATCTATGATACTCTGGACTGAGGTTCAGAATGATTATCTGGAAGCACGGCAAGAGCCTAGATTAATCAGAGGAAGATAGACTGAATCATATTTAGTCATGTTTTATGTTAGGCTTCTTTTATTGTATTCTAAGTCTTTGAAAATTGAGACTTCATCTATATCAGTCAGGGTCCCAGCAGGAAACAGACGGCACACTCAAATTAGTAAAATTAGCGGAAATTTTAACAAAAGGACTATCTACAAAGGTATGAGCAGAGTGTAGGAAAACCAAGAGGGATACAGAGTACAGTAACTTGGGGCTGTTACCAGCCATATGCCCAAAAGGATGAGGGGAGGGAACAGATACCAGGAAAAAGGAGAATGTGGCACAGAGGGGTTCCCTTGAGAGAAGCTGTGAGCTTTAGGGAAGAGACAACAGTCACCCTACAGCAATCCTACAAGGCAAAAGCCAGGAATAAATACCCTAACCTTAGTTTCTTCCCTCCCTTTGATGTCAGATCAGGGATCTCCACCGCCCAAACCCTACCAAGAAGCCAAGAAGGGATGGAAACTCACTGATATAATCCATGTAGGTTAGTCTCCCGGGGCAGAGAGCAGGTGGAGAGTGGATCTGGAGGGATAAGCAGAAGATATATGATATACCATCTATGACACATATACTCAACCAAAATACTATCCAAACCAGAACACTGTATTCCCCTACCAAGCCAAGAGAACAGACTACTGTTTGGACAAAGCTAAACTCAATGAGTTTATAACTGGATGAGGATCAATAACTTCCAGGCTATTTCCCTTTTGGCTGTCCTATAATCATCCAAAGCTCGACACATCTAAAACTGAAATTCATCTTCCTGTACCACCACAACTCAACTTTCCCATTTCCATGAATGGTAGGCTTTGATATGCCAATCTCTCAGCCTGAAACATTTTTCCATTTCCTCTCTGCATATTTAAATTATACCTATTCTTTAAGGTCTAACTCAAATACTCTCTCCTCTAAGAGATCTTCCTCCAACTAGTTTAGCCTACACTGATTTCCCTCTTCTCTGAACCACCATTACCAGTAATTTAATCGCTATTGTCAGGTGCTGTTGTTAACTGGTTTGGGTATACATACCATCATCCCAACTAAATACTATACTTCTTGAAGACAGGAACTATGTCTTAACTTTCTTTTTTCCTGTTTGTCAAGACCAAGCATCTTGAGATTTGTTGAACGTAAGTGTACAATAAACACTGGAAGAATGAAGAATTGGGAAAGAATAGCAGGGAACCAAATTTCAAATCTCATTTTTCTATTAGAGCTTCTTCGAAAAAGCCCAACTCTCTGAGGACTTGCCTGGCCTTGTGTAGAAATATGCAGGCACAAAGCACAGCTCTGTCTTCCATCTATCCACTTGGCATTTTAAAAACACTCTTCTAAATAACCCTTGGGTTAAATAGAGAATCAAAACAGAAATTACCAACTGTTCAGGAATGACTAACAGGGAAATCAACACCCATCAAAACCCATGATATGCAGCTAAAGTGGTACTCATAAGAAAGTTGTAGCATTAAATTCATTTATTTATTCCAATATATTGAAATATATTTCAACTGATAATATGAACTATTTCAGCTGACAATAAATGAACAGTCAACTCAAGAATACAGATAAATAACAACTAAATATACCCAAGGAGGGCAGAAGGAAAGAATAAATATTTTTTTT